>NW_028317853.1:1858214-2158571 GCF_062004578.1 Staurois parvus | reverse complement strand
CGCGGGAGCGAAGGACAAGGTAAGCGCTGTAGGGAATCCCTGTGCAATGCCGCATGGTAAGCCCGAGTGTAGCTCGGGGTTACCGCTTTTGGTACTGAAACTTTACCCCGAGCTACACTCGGGAATACCGCCAGGGAGGTTAAAGGATGTAGGTATATGTATCTATAAGAGTCTGGTGTGTTTTGTTGTGCTAACATTCACATTCAATGTTTCTTAGCAAGAAAAGGGAATGGTCCTTGTTTGTGTGTAGATATTTTCTAATGAATATGTGCTTGTTATTAAGTGTTCTTGCATGGCAGACCACTTACTGTTATCTCACATATATATTCTTATTATTATAGCCAAATTTACCACCCTAACTCCTCCCACAGTTTTTACACTACATAGACAGTAATATACCGAAACGTGCGGATTGTTCCCGATTGGTGTGCTATTACTTTGTGGAACGTTTCGCTGAATGGTTAATGAAATATCGGTGTTTTTGTGGTGAAATTGGTCCCATAGGAATGAATGGCGGAATGTTCAAAACTAGAGTGGGAGCTGACAAAAGCTAAAGTGTGAGCTGAAAAATCAGGACATGATTTCTAAACTGCCATCACTCCCTCATTTTCAAGCCCACCTACACAAATCTTATATCAAAACGTTCAGCTATCCCTGCTGCCACTAAGCCATAGTCCTGATAGTTTTCACAATATGACCATTTGTTTGCAACTCATGCTGCCCATTGACATTCATTGAAACACCACTCTAGCCACCTCAAATTTGAAGGGCACTTTCTAAACTGTGACTGTGCCTTCATTTTTAATATTTCAGAGACATACTATGCATCAAAATGTAGGTCTGGCTCTTCAGTGTAGGATGTATAATTTTTAAACTACAACCATTTGAAGATGGCAACCGCCAGTGAAGTGAGCAAGTTGGAGCAGTTTGTTTTTAACTGCTCTTCTCTGCCCTTGCTGTAGAGTGAGTTGCCATAGGAACCCAGGTGTGTGAGCAGGCAGCAGAGTGACAAAAGCTAGAGTGTGACTTGTAGACTACTGGTGGAGGCAAGAACACGTCACACAATTTCCCCAGAAATTGTAGCTTTTCTAGTTTCATTTGTTCATGCATTGTACTTTCATCATAGGTGAAGCTTGAAAAAGGGACCTTGTCAAGTCTATAGCTGCCAACTACTTTTGTATTGTCACTCTTCTGGAACCTTACCCCTCTATCCCTTTTCCTACCCCCAACCCCTTTAAAAAAATGCCAACAATATATAAAGTATTTAGCTAAACAAGTACACTTACATACAGGGGCGGACTGACAACTCATGGGGCCCCCGGGCAATAGGGGATCATGGGGCCCCTGTGTCCTTGCCCACATTCAAAAAAGCCTATGAAAAAGGTACCAGGGGTATCTCATGGGGCCCCCTACTGACCCCGGGCCCTCAGGCAGTGCCCGAGTTTCCAAATGGTCAGTCCACCCCTGCTTACATATGTCCATGCTCTTCTGTCTATTTTCAGCATTTATCTTGCTGCCTCTGTGCTGCCGGACCCCCTTCTCTCACACTGTCATTTTTAAAATAATGTAATTAACGAGCAGCAAGTTGCTCCTTGCTCCCTGTGCTAATGATGTTTGCACCTTGGCTTGCAGTATGATCATACCGCACTTGCATAACATGGGACACATGACTTATCTCGCGCACACATCACACATTACATTTATTGTTGAAAAAAAAGCCTTCACATGATCCTGGCAGGAATGTAAAGTTTTATGATACATGCACAAGATGAAGTGCATGACATAATTTGATCCATGTTGCAGATAGATATAAGCCAGCAACTTGGTGGTAATATAAATCTTTATTGGCTACATAAGTACATCCAGTAAAACAGTGCTAATGCAGTTTAGCCACTGTGGCCCTACACCTCACATTGATAGTTTTGGTTTTTAACATTTGAGTCCACCAAGCTGCTGGCTTATATCTATCTACATTTAAAGTATTGAGGGACTGCACATCTCAGCCACGAGCGCTGGTTTTCGGCCTTGGATAGCTTTACTAACATTAGAGCTTGGGTATTTTATTCAGTGATTCTTAGGAACAAGATCTCCCTGGAGGCACAGCTGACACTGCCTTCCAAGGGTGGTATCTACAAAGTCTTGGCTATGTCTCCAGTGCATAAGAAGGATCAAGAAGTGGAAACACAAAAAAGCTAAGTAAAAGCAAAAATCTTTTTTCTTGTTAGATGATTTCACTTCAGCATGTAGAGCGGCAATCTTTTGTGAATTTTAGTGAACAGAGGAAAGGTGTCACGTACCTGATAGAAGTCTGAATTGACGAGGTCAGCCTCTCTTGTATCTCCAACCCAGGCCCCATTGAAGGTGAAACAGATGGTGTCGAGGGACAGGAGGAACACGAGTGCCTGTGGATATTGATTGTGGAACTTGCAGCTGGTGATGTAACCTCGGTAAATCAGACATGGCATCCAGTCAGGAACAGAGGAGATGCCGGAACGGCAAGCTGAAGTTAAGGAAGCACTCCACTGGAACTGCAAGATCTGGGTACGTGGCTTGCCGGAACTTCTGATAAGCCTGAGGTCAGAGCAGACCGTGACAACTGGAGCTGATGTAATGACAGCCAGGACAGGCACTCGGCAGGACTGTAGAGCCAAAACTGGAACCGGAAGCGTAGTCAGAGTAATAGCCAGGGTCAGCAACGAGCAGGCGATGAGGTACCGGAACATCAGGCAGGGACGTGGTCAGGAGCAAGCCAGGATCAGAAACCGATGAGCAGAAGCATAAACAGGATCCAAGAGCAGGTCAATGGCAAGCCAGGTCAGTAACGGATACACACAGGATACAGCAGGACACAGTAAGCCGGAAGTTAGCTGAAGACCAGTCAGCACTGACAGAGAGGAAGAGCTTCCTTTAAATAGTCTGGCGCCAGAAGCAGTGGGCACGCTCCCGTGTGTGTGCACCCGTGTGCATGCATTTTTGCGCGCATGTGCGAGCCTATGCTCATTTCTATTAGCCAGTTGCCGTACAGGAATTCCCTTACAAAAGGTCTGCTTTAAGGCCTGATTTAGAAATGGTTATGAATAAAGTTTCTCTTTAGAGCAAACCTGTGCTATGCCCATGTAGAACACAGCAACAGGTGCTCTTTAAAGCCTTCCTAACCAGCAGTGTATACCCTTTCCTTCACTTCCTTCCTGGTCCATTCAGTCATCAGAAGAGAAGAAAACATCCATTACTTCCAATCATAAAGAAATATTTGGCTTACTCCATGTGACAGTGCTGGTGCTGTGGCAGATTGATCCAGTGCTGTCACAAAGGAGCAGGAAGATAGTCAACCCTGTGTACGCACCAGCAGAAACTCCAACTAGATCTGCTATATTTCCTCCCCCTGACAGCTAAATGGAGCTGTGGGGGATCTAAAGAAAACTAAGTATATGCTTCTAGGTACAGGGGGCATTAAAAATGAACTTGTTGCTTAACTCTTCATAAAGCTGTAATTAAATGACTCTTTCTATTCAAAATCTAAATTACTGCAGCTGATTGTTTTCAAATGCTTGAACAAAATGCTTGGGCAGCACAGTGGCTAAATGGTTAGTACTTTTGCCTGGCAGTACTAGGGTCATTGGTTCAAATCCCAGCCACGGCACCTCCTGCCTGGAGTTTGCATGTTCTCCCTGTGCCTGCGTGGGTTTCCTCTGGATACTCCGGTTTCCTCCCACACTCCAAAGACATGGTAGGTTAATTGGATTCTGTTCTAAATTGGCCAGAGTATATGAATGTTAGGGACCTTAGATTGTACGCCCCTTGAGGGTTAGGGACTGATGTGAATGTACGATATATATGTAAGGCACTGTGTAAATTGACAGCACTATATAGGTACCTGAAATAAATAAGAGAAGCAGACGCCCCATTGACTTTAACTTATTATAATTTACAGGTGAATTTTACATCTCACGTGACCAGAGGTGTAATAATTGTGTGCCCTTCAGCTAACTATTAAAAGGTGTACCTCATTCTCATTCCACAAAACAAGGAGGTATGACAATGTATACCAATATGTACTAAACTATATAAATCATAACATATACCATATACTCCATTCCAGGAATGCTTTGTGGACCGTGTGCCCAGACTGCCTAGAATGGTAACTCCTCAAAACTGTCTAAGAGGGTTTAAAAGGTACTTGCAGGCAGCATTTAACCCTATTGTTGCTTCATGTGCAAAAATATATCTAAAAGAATCACATTAATGAGTTATTTACATGGGACAGAATACAAGCATTTTGGGTGAAATTGTAAAACATAGTTTTATGAGGCAGCGCAGTGGCTAAATGCTTAGCACAGTGAATGGTAAACCACCACATTGATGGTAATAACAGAAACATGTGAGCCAACACTTACAACAAGCATGGTACAGAAGTGAATAGATCCTAAATGGGATCTAGAGTGATGGTGGATAGTAAATTAAAAAAATAAACTAGTCCACACTGGGACTAATAAGTGATTTGTCCAGAAATTATGACTCAAATCAAGGAAAATGCATAAACACTACATAACAAGAAAATATAATCCACCCCAAACACTAAATAGTGTTTCCATACAAAAAGTATATGAATCAAATAAATATCAGATGAACAAAAAAATTATGAATGGATAAATGCAAAAGTGAAAATGTGACTTTATATGATAATGAACATGCAACATAAACGCATGACACAACACAAAATATATGTAAAAAAGTCCAAACTGGTGCTAACAACACCACGAAATCCAAAAAAGACCACACTCGTGCCCGTGGATGGTGAATGTGGGTAACCACAGAAAGGTATCCGTAAGTAGCTGATTTAGCCGCTCACCTCCTTGTTTCGACCCGCAGGGGTCAGAACACTTCTAGGATCACAAAACAGGATCCTCCATGTATATGATTCCTCTGTTACTGCGTACCTCTCCCCGCAATGATCTCCCTCTCAGGGAAGCACATATTGGTGGCGATATCCTCTCCAGGTATATGGGTAGGGTGTGAAGAAATATCTCAGTAAAAAACATAGGTAGAGCTTCCCATAGTGTATTACCTTTTATTGTATTCAAAAGTAAGCAAAGTATTCCAAATTTTACACTCACAGTATTATCCTTGCTCAACAAGCATTTAGAACCTCATGTTCTGGGTGTATTTGCATGGGTATACATGCTGGGTGTAGTAAAATGGCGCCCGCACCGGAAGTGTGTCACCGCGTGCCTACGCATTGCTTCACGTTAGTCACGTGACTTCCTCAGGGCTCACTGGCACGCAGTGACGCACTTCCAGCGCGGACGCCATTCTACTACAATATGTGATTTATTGCCTTTGAGTAGCGCTATATAATTTTTTCCTCATCTTATTTCATTTGATCATTAGGTATATGATTGGATGTTAGCAGCTTCTCTCTGTTATTTGCATTTACTATAGGTAGAAGCGCAGGAGATTCACACCAATAAATGCTTAGCACTTCCACCTGCCAGTACTAGGGTCATCGGTTCAAATCCCAACCATGGCACCACCTGCCTGCAGTTTACATGTTCTCCCTGTGCCTGTGTGGGTTTCCTCTGGGTACTCCGGTTCCCCCCACATTCCCAAGACATGCTGGTAGATGAATTGGATCCTGTCTAAATTGGCCCTAGTAAATGTATGAATGTGAGTTAGGGACCTTAGGTTGTACACACCTTGAGGGTTAGGGACTGATGTGAATGTATAATATATATGTAAAGTGCTGTGTAAATTGATGGCGCTATATAAGTACCTGATATAAGTAAATATTTTGTCCAACCCCTTTCTTCTAAAGAGCATGCTATTCATTAGGACATTTAAATCACTGTTATTTTTTCACTGCAGCATATGCCTGATAGGGATCTGTAGTGAAGATTAAAGATCAGTGCCCATCATCTGTGTAGATCTACAGAATCTAGAGTTGTTAATGTTCATATCATAGTATCTGCAGTGAAAAATCTGTGTTTACAACAATAAATGTTACATTGCAGATCTATACCTGCTGCAGAAAATTACTTTTTCAAATCAAAGGATGTTTCCAAAAATGCAAACTGGTAAAAAAAAAATTATGTTCCAAAATGTATTAGTGAATTTTATGTTTTTTTTTTGTTTTTTATGTTTTTTTTGTTGCACAAAATGATTTAGAACCCTTCTTTCTTATCCTATTAGGAGTTTATTGACCATTAGGTGGCAGTAAACTAATAGAATCTAATTCACTAGGCATTTCTTGTCAAACATGAAATACATTTTTTATGTGTCATACTGTGTATTGGTTACTGTGTTAATAAGGAATTAATAAAATACACAGCACAGTTAATTAAAATTGCAGTTAGTTTGTAATATCTTGAATATTCATGCTTGTGTACACAGGCTTTTAAAATGGGTGCCAGACTCCTGCTGAATTCCCTGAAATTTAAGCTGTGGGTGGCCCTGTTGGTAGAACCTGGCTCAACAAAAGTTGACTAAAAAATTGAATGACCCTGGTGGAAGTTGTCAGCTGAACAGTGACTGCATCCTATCAGATGGGGTAACTGGGTAATCAGGCAGCCACAAAAGCCATCATTGCATATCCAAAATGGATAGAGGAATTGCTTTATTTCTATTGTTTAGTTTATAGGTCTGAAATGGTGAAATATTACTGTGTATGGCTTGCCCAAAGTCCAAAAAGGGATTACTGGGTGAAAGTACACTATGGGAACATGAATAAGGTCTGTAGCATCTGATGGCTTTTACACTTGGCTCATTTCAATGGTTTCTCTAAGTGACCTCTCTGTTAGAGCAGTTTTTGTGGGAAGCCAGCTGTGACTTCCTTCTGTTTCACCATCGGCTCCCCACTGCGCATGCACATGTGCAAAATGTGCTGCGTTTTCGGACTTGTCCTCCAGCCTCCAGGGACCTGTGATGTGTCCCAGGAAATTGTGGGCAGGAGTGTGTGTGTATTTGGGGGTGAGGGGGTGGATTGGACTTCCGATATTTTTGCCTAGGTGAGATAATCGGAATACCAAAGGTGGAAACACATACCTGTCAGAAATAGATATTTGCTTTCAGAAAAACAAATCTCTCAATAATGGTATAGGAGGGGAATATGAGGAGGGTAAGTTGAACTTTCACTTAATTCCTGCTTTACATTTTAGGTTTTACTCTGACTCCAACTGTTGTATTAGTGACTTATTCCTTAAAAAAAAAAAAAAAAATTAGTGACTTATTCCTGAGCAGATACAGGCACTGCCCCTTCTGCATCATCCACGAGGAAACGGCTCAGCACGTTTTCTGGGAGTGCTCTTTTGCTCAGGACCTGTTGAGGGCCCTGGAACCTGAACTCAAGGACTTTGTGCCACAGACAGCCATCACACACTTTGGGGTGTTGAATGGACTTTTCTGTGGAACTTTTACCCTGGAGGACATTGACAGCGCCTGGCGGGTGCTGTGTTGTTTTAAGGACGCTTTATGGTGCGCCAGGAAGCGCCTCATCCACCAGCGGGAGAGGATGTCCATTGAGGACTGCCGCAGACTGATCCTCAGTCTGCTCAGGGACTATACCTTGATGGACTTTAAGGAGGAAGAGGACGTCTGAAGATCTCCCCTTCCCCCTACTCCCCCTTGCATGTCTTTGCCCCTTCAATAAAGATTCGGGCCTGTGACCCCTTTTCCCCTCTCCCCCCCCCCACACACACCCCATGCTTATTGTAAACTGTACTAATCGTAACTTGCATGATTTTGTGATTATGGGAAATGTTTTCTAAGCATGCTACGGTCTCGGGGTAAGCGGCGTTATGCATGACGTGGTGGTCTGGGGATTCGTCCGCTACGCACATCACGTCAGGCATCATACCGCTGAGTGAATGTATTTATTGAATGTATTTATTGTATGCCTGGAACTATATTGCAATGTGGTGTATTATGCGTTGCGTCACAGTATAGGGTGAGATGTACCCCGATTACGAATATTGTGTTTTTTTATACTTCTGTAAATAAAGTATATTTTTCAATAAAAAAATTAGTGACTTATTCCTTGTTGAGACCTCTATGACTGGCCTGTATAAGCAGATACAATCACCGTGGACAGTCTTTACCAGATAGCTGAACTCACCAAACACCTTTTTCTCATCCATGATGATTTTGAATGCAGCATGATTACAGCAGACAACAGGATGTAACAGATGAATGAAAGGACAGTAATGCATGTCAAAACATGGTAATGTCTTCCCCCATGCGAGCAAATTAACACATGGGTGTGAGACATGCAGACATTTTTATCCTGTAATGCATTGCAAGCGGAAGAATAAAGTGCATCATAAAATGGGAGGAAACACAGAAAAAGATGGTGCAATAACCAAAATGACCACAAGGTGACAGTATATTAACCAACTATACTGAGGCAAATAAACGTTGGCTTAAAGTGTTACTAAACCCACAACTGTACAATCAGTCTGTATATGTAGTAAAGCATGCTTGTTATACTCACTGTGGAACCCAAGGGTTTAATCTTCCTATTGTGCAAAAAGGCTGTTTGATCCTGTCTTCTCGGATCCTCCTCTTCCTCTACTGTTGCCAATCCATCTGCTGATAGTACAGAGCTCTAGAAGTCACTCGGCACATGCACACTTTAGTGTGTATTGCTAGAGAGTTTTGTTTTTCTTAGAGAGAATGCATGTGATCAGCACCGGGCCAATCAGTACTGTCCAGACAGAGGGTCAGGGGTTATGCAGGCTCATAGAACGGCCAAAGCAAAATAAAAACTCCTACAAGGTTAACCAGTGCTCAGCTGGACACTGATAGAAGTCACAAGACTGCTCTAACTGCTGATGAGAAAAGGTATTTAGCAGCTTATATTTACTAAAATTACTGAACTTCCATGTTCTGTGTACTGTAGAAGACCAGATATAATGAATGTAGGGTCCTGGGTTTAGTAACACTTTAAGGAAATTAACTATATAAATTTTCAATTCACAGTAATATGAACAGTAACCATGACTTTGCATTATATTATATTTTTGTGCAACAAGTGTAACAGCACAACTTTAGTGCCAGGGTCTATTTAAAGCTGCTTATTTAAAGGTGGGTTGTATAGAAATCGTTTTTAAAATATTTATGGATAAATATGTAACTTTTTTTGATTTTAAAATAGTTGATATGTTGAAAAAGAAAAAGTGTTACAGTAAGGAGTGATAATTCCATAACATGACTTGAGTTCTGCTTTATGTCCACGCAAATCTGAACATCTAACTATGTAAAAAAAGAAACAAATATTATACAGTCATGGCCGAAATTGTTGGCACCCTTGATATTTCTCCAGGAAATCATGTATTTCTCACGAAACGTATTGCATTAACACATGTTTTGCTATACACATGTTTATTCCCTTTGTGTGTATTGGGACAAAACAAAAAAAGGGAGGAAAGAAAGCAAATTCGACATAATGTCACACAAACCTCCAAAAATGGGCTGGACAAAAGTATTGGCACCCTTTCACAACTGCGGATAAATAAGAATGTTACAAGCATGTGATGCTCCTGTAAACTCACCTGGGGCAAGTAACAGGTGTGGGCAATATAGAAATCACACCTGAAAGCAGATAAAAAGGAGAGACGTTCACTTAACCTTTGCATTGTGTGTCTGTCTGTGCCACACTAAGCATGGACAACAGAAAGAGGAGACGAGAACTGTCTGAGGACCTGAGAACCAAAATTGTGGCAAAATATCAACAATCTCAAGGTTACAAGTCCATCTCCAGAGAACTAGATTTGCCTTTGTCCACAGTGCGCAACATTATCAAGAAGTTTGCAACCCATGGCACTGTAGCTAATCTCCCTGGTCGTGGACGGATGAGGAAAATTGATGAAAGATTGCAACGCAGAATAGTCCGGATGGTGGATAAGCAGCCCCAAACATGTTCCAAAGACATTCAAGCTGTCCTGCAGGCTCAGGGAGCATCAGTGTCAGCGCGAACTATCCGTCGACATTTAAATGAAATGAAACGCTATGGCAGGAGACCCAGGAGGACCCCACTGCTGACACAGAGACATAAAAAAGCAAGACTACAGTTTGCCAAAATGTACTTGAGTAAGCCAAAAGCCTTCTGGGAAAACGTCTTGTGGACAGATGAGACCAAGATAGAGCTTTTCGGTAAAGCACATCATTCTACTGTTTACCGAAAACGGAATGAGGCCTACAAAGAACAAAACACAGTACCTACGGTAAAATATGGTGGAGGTTCAATGATGTTTTGGGGTTGTTTTGCTGCCTCTGGCACTGGGTGCCTTGACTGTGTGCAAGGCATCATGAAATCTGAGGATTACCAAAGGATTTTGGGTCGCACTGTAGGGCCCAGTGTCAGAAAGCTGGGTTTGCGTCCAAGATCCTGGGTCTTCCAGCAGGACAATGACCCCAAACATACGTCAAAAAGCACTCAGAAATGGATGGCAAAGAAGCGCTGGAGAGTTCTGAAGTGGCCAGCAATGAGCCCAGATCTAAATCCCATTGAACACCTGTGGAGAGATCTTAAAATTGCTGTTGGGAAAAGGTGTCCTTCCAATAAGAGAGACCTGGAGCTGTTTGCAAAGGAAGAGTGGTCCAAAATTCCGGGTGAGAGGTGTCAGAAGCTTATTGATGGTTATAGGAAGCGACTGATTTCAGTTATGTTTTCCAAAGGGTGTGCAACCAAATATTAAGTTAAGGGTGCCAATACTTTTGTCCAGCCCATTTTTGGGGTTTTGTGTGACATTATGTCATATTTGCTTTTCTGCCTCTGTTTTATATTTGTTCCAATACATACAAAGGGAATAAACATGTGTATAGCAAAACATGTGTTAATGCAATACCTTTTTTGTGTGAAATACTTGATTTTCAGGAAAAATATCAAGGGTGCCAACAATTTCGGCCATGACTGTATTTATAATAGTAAAAATATATATTTCCATTTATAATAATATACTCCATTTATATTGTTTTTTTTAAGAGTGTGGCTACACTTTAAGACAACCAAAGACAGTAAATTGGTCATGATTGTGCACTGAGTATAGAAACATGTTCATACCGTAATCTGTGCATACTTGTGTTATGCGGTCACCCTCCTGTTTAACAGGATTAATATGTGTCAAAACTTAACCCAAAAACCTCAACAGAGGAAACAGGAAAGTCAACCCTGCAAGGAAAACTTCAAGAAGAATCATGAATAGGCCTCTTGTTTGCCTGGGTTCTGAACTCTGCAAACACGTTGGTCCTTCTCTTGTTTGAATAAAATCGTTCTGACTTGTTTTATTTGCTTTACAATGAAAAAAAGAGCAATGAAGGTTAACAAAAAAAATTCCATTTCATCTTTTGAATCCAAAGTGAGTTGAGAGATCAGGTGAGAAGCACCACTCGAGATGCCATGCAGCAGCTGGAGAGGCCATTACAGCCTTCTCTCTGTGTGTACTGTGGAATGGAATACCTTCTCATGTACTCCTGAAGATATGGAATGACCTTGAAGTTAACTGCTTCACTGCAGCAACTGTGCTGCTTGCAATTTCATCTCATGCATTCACACTATTGTTTTTCGTGAACACAATCAAAAATTGTGCAATTGGCATGCATATACTAAATGCGCAAAAAACGTGTGTCATGCGTTCCAATTGTTAATGGCACCCTAAACATTGCAAACAGACAGACGTGCATTTTTCACACAAAAAAACGTGGCAAAATGCATGGGTAAAAAACTTGTGAAGCTCAAAAAGGTACATTAGCTGCTTTACCACCTATGTTATGTGTAATGCAGCCCATTGAAACAAACGTGGTGCCCTATGCGTATAAGAAGACAATGCACAAAAATGAAAACTCACATATTATCCATATTATATACCACACCTCAAAGTTTCATTATAGTTAGTTAGTCTGGCTGAAAATAGGCAAAAGTCCATCCAGTTCAACCAAAAAAAAAAATTATAATGCTATACCCAAAGTTGATCCAGAGGAAGGCAAAAAACCCAGTGAGTACTGCCTGGACCTTGAAGAAGGGGACATACCCCGAAAGCTTGTCCTCAAAATTGTATGTTAGTGCAAATAAAAAAAGTATCACGTCAGTACTCAATTGTTTCTCCTGCAAGGCAAAGAGTTGCTTCCTGATCCCCCGAGAAGCAATCGGATATTCCCTGGATCAACTTTACCTCTAAATGTTAGTATCCAGTTATATTCTGTGTATCTAAGAAAGAATCCAGGACTTTTTTAAAGTAATCTACTGAGCTGGCCAGGACCAACTCTTGAGGGAGTCTATTCCACATTTTCACAGCTCTTACGGTGAAGAAACCTTTCCGTATTTGGAGATTAAATCTCTTTTCCTCCAGACGTAAAGAGTGCCCTCCTCTGTGATGACCTCAGGGTGAATAACTCTACACCGAGTTCACTATATGAACCACTGATGTATTTATACATGTTGATCATATCCCCCCTTAATCTCCTCTTCTCAAGAGAGAATAAATTCAGTTCCTCTAATCTTTCCTCATAGCTGAGCTCCTCCATGCCTCTTATCAGTTTGGTTGCCCTTCTCTGTACTTTCTCCAGTTCCCCCGATGTTCTTTTTGTGAATTGGTGCCCAAAACTGAACTGCATATTCCAGATGAGGTGTTACTAATGATTTGTACAGGGATAAAATGATATCTCTCTCTCTGGAGTCTATACCTCTTTAATACAAGAGAGGATTTTGCTCGCTTTAGAAACCGCAGCTTGGCATTGCATGCCATTATTAACCCCTTCCCGCCGATGCCTCCCGGCCCTTTAAGAGATTCAGACGCCGGGAGGCGGGGCGGTTGGGGCGTGGCTTAGGAATCATGTGACCGCCGTGATGACGCGTCATGGCGGTCACATGATCGGGAAAGGTCCCGTTCGAAAGAGCGGACCGGGACCTTTCCGTGAGTACCACACATGTGTGCTGGGAGCGCGCAGGGTGCGCGCTCTCAGCACATATGTATTTAGTTACATGGACGCAAATGTGCGGCCGCTCGGCGTCTTTTGTGTGCGGCCGGCGCAAAGGGGTTAAGCTTGTGATCTACCAGAACCCCCAGATCCTTCTCCACCATTGACTACCCCAGTTTTACTCCCCCCTAAACTTTACATTTATCAACATTAAACCTCATTTGCCACATAGTTGCCCAATTAAACAGTGCATTTTTAATCCCAGACCCTATATCATTTATAAATATATTAAAAATTAAGGGTCCCAACACTGAACCTTGGGGTACACCACTGACAACCCTAGACCATTCAGAGTATGAATCATTAACCACTACTCTGTGAATACGATCTTTTAGTCAGTTTTCTATCCATTTACATACAGATTTTTCCAAATCTGTTGACTATACCTTACACATTAGCTGTGTGTAGGGAACTGTGTCAAACGCTTTTGCGAAATCCAAATATACCACGTCCACCACCACCCCTCTTTCCAGGGTTTTTCTTACCTCCTCATAAAAAGAATTCAGATTTGTTTGACAACTTCTGTCTTTCATGAATCCATGCCTGTCTGTTGCTTAAAATATTTTTTCCAGCAAGAACTCATCTATGTGGTCTTTTATTAAACTCTCCAGTATCTTCCCAACCAGGGGTGGACTGACCATTTGGAAACTAGGGCACTGCCTGAGGGCCTGGGGTCAGTAGGGGGCCCCATGAGATGCCCCTGGTACCTTTTTCATAGGCTTTTTTGAGTGTGGGCAAGGACACAGGGGCCCCATGATCCCCTATTGCCCGGGGGCCCCATGAGTTGTCGGTCCGCTCCTGTTCCCAACTATAGAAGTTAAACTAAAAGGTCTATAATTACTTGGTAAAAATTTTAATCCCTTTTTAAATATTGGCACCACATTGGCCTTACACCAATCCAGTGGTACTATGCCAGTCATTAAACAGTCCCTAAAAATTAGAAACAATGGCTTTGAAATGACAGAGCTCAATTCTTTAATAATATTTTAGTTACTCTAAACTTCAAATTGACTTTAATCCTAACCCTCCACCTAACTCTTAGAACTAATCTAACCTTTACCCTTATTGTGATAATCCCTCACTTTTTTAAGCAGCTGATTGAATCACTTACTGAGTATGCAGCTTCTTTATCTTTTAATCCTTGCTTATGTTCCAGTTTAAGGTGGTGCCATGACTGCTGCTCAGGTTTCCTGTTTCCTGGAGTCACCCTTGTGTAGGCTTCTTTTGGGGGGGTCATAACAAATAACCCTCCCAAAACAGGATATTGCACTAAACCTGTAGGTAAATAAGAGAACCAGAAACCTCACTAAGTGGAAGCGTGGGTTTGATATAATATATGGTTTTGAATAAAGTTGGCAGTGCCTCCACCCAGGACAGAGCCTCTGAGAACAGAGGGGGTTCCCTTCCTGGGAAATTAAACAATAATAAAATCAAAGCAATTGGGAGCAAAGTAATTACTGCAACCATCATATAACATTAACCAGAAGTATATAGATGCATACCAGTATGGAAATAATATATGCTTTATATAAGAAAAGAATAATAATAGCACATACATCCAATGAACAAACCGGTATTATCAGCAAAAGGACCATTAGGGGTCCTGGTGGAATTGTACACATATAACTGGATAAATATAGTTATCAATATAGATACCTCCAGATGAATATTGCAGCAAAGTCCATTTGCCCCTAAAGATGATTGCGATGCTGTGAGTTTCTTGTTGTCGGAGTCCTGAAGACAAGATCTGCGGTAATGGGGAAACTCCCCCCAGCCATTGTCCAACCAGCCTGGAACACAGCTTCTCACACGCAGAAACCATAGTGTGGCACTGAAACTCAGAGTTAGTCTATCTATTCTGCACTTTATTGCCTAGTAGTTCCTAATCTGACATGCAACCAGACCTCTAACTACCAGAAGGGGCTGTTGGATGCCTACCTTGGCTCTAGCCTATACAGGTTATTGAGTCCTGAGCTAAAACTAGCTAAAGAATCCCACACCAGAAGGGACAGAGTTACCTAAAATAACAGGAGTTGCATATAAAGTCTATTACAATAAACAGTTACTACTAATAAATCAGAAAGTGACAACTGCACATATATAGTAGCAAAGACCAAGCTATCAGGCACTTTGCATGTGAGATAATAACAATATGACAGGGATACATCTGTCACAAGGATTTCAATACACACTCAAGCTATGGGCAACTGCAGTTAAACTATTAGAACATTGGAATACTTGCCTAATAATCTCCACTACTGGTCTGGGTGAAAGTATTGCAGTGACTGTGAACTGTGAACGTTAAGCAGCAGAGCCACTTACAGACAGTAAAGGGCAGCAGATCCCTACACTTGCTTGCAGGGACTAAAGTTGTGTCTCTCTACACTGTGTGAATTAATAGAAACACACAGCCCTGTAACCTAGGATGGCAAGACACTCCCCTTCTCCTCTCCCCTCCTCCCCCTTCCTGCCTCCAAACTAACAGACTGGTTCATGATTGCCCTGTCCACTGTTAACTCTTTTCTGTGAAGACCAGAAGTTCAGGGAAGTAATACTAAAAGAGCAGGAGCCAGCAGCATTGAAAGGTGTAAACTGCAAGTGCTGGGGTAAGAATGTTAACAAATAGTTCACTGGGGGATGTTTATTGTACTTATTGTGTTAAGCTAAAAAAGCACAAAGAGATTAACCACTTTAGCGCTGCCCTATAGCAGAAATACTGCTACAGGGCAGCAGCAGTGCTCAAAATCACATATATGTATATACAATTTAAATAAATAAATATTACTTGTGAGCCACTTATTGTGATTAAATAAGGTTCGCTGACATTAAACACATCCTCAGACCATGTGTATATACATTGAAAGATTAAATAAATAAATGTCACGCTCCTAATTAATAATGTGTATCAAATACTGCCAATAAAATGGTGAAAGAAACAATAATATGTGCCACTTGAACACATTACTCCAAATCAAAATTAACATAAAGATAATAAGAAAAATAAGAAATAAATAAAAAATATAAAATATAAAAAATATAAAAATAAAGTCTCTAGTGACAAATAAATAGTGACAGTCCCAAAAGAAATACTGTGATCCAAAAATATATATAACGTGAATTCATCAAAAAGTCTCTGGTGATAAAAAAAAGTGACAAATCCCAATAAAAGTGATCCAAAGTAAATCATTGCGATTCCCAGTGACTCTTTATTGTGATTAGGTTATGCGCTCACCTAATTTTAAGCATATAAAAGGCCTAATCTGCTTTTTGTTCACACATGGAACTCTGTGTAATATGCTGCACCATATAAAGGATGGTGGGTATCCCTTAATAACTTCACAATGCTCCTTTCCTCATAAGCCAGTATCCCTGCAGGGATCTCACACTCCTTCTGCTATTGTTTACCTCCTCCTTAGATGTTCCTCATTAAGAAAGAAATATGGACATAGTGCCTTATCCTTTAAGATTAAAATACTTTATTATGTGCACAAATATTGCACTCACATTCAGTAAAACATAAAAATGCTTTGTTAAAATGAGATTCCGATCACTGTGTGCGCCACACAAAGGATATACTTGCCGTCCACGGGCGCAGAGTGATGTCGTAGCCCCTCCCCTATGCGTTACGCCGCAGGTCTTCATCAGGGGGTTTTGATGAAGCCTCGTGACCTACGGCGTAACGTGTAGGGGAGGGGCTATGATATCACTCTGCACCCGTGGACGGTGAGTATACTCTGTGTGCGGTGCACACAGTGATCGGAATCTCATTTTGGAGGGCAGGATAGGCTTTCCTGAAGAGATAGGTTTTCAGAGATCGCCTAAAAGTGGGCAGAGTACGCGACAGTCTGATAGATTGGAGTAGAGAGTTCCAGAGAATGGGGGAGGCTCTGGAGAAGTCCTGAAGAAGAGCATGGGAGGAGGAGACAAGGGAGCTAGAGAGCAGGAGGTTGTGGGAGGAGCGGAGAGGACGGTTTGGGTGATATTTGGAAACAAGATTGGTGATGTAATTGGGGGCATAGTTATAAATGGCTTTATATGTTATTGTTAATGTTTTGAATTTTATTCGTTGGGCAATGGGAAGCCAGTGGAGGGATTGGCAGAGAGGGGTGGCAGATATGGAACGGTTAGTAAGGTGGATGAGTCTGGCAGCAGCATTCATGATAGACTGAATAGGGGATAGCCTGCGATTAGGTAGGCCAATGAGGAGGGAGTTACAATAGTCAAGGCAAGATATAACAAGGAAGTGACTAAGTTGCTTAGTAGTTTCCGTGGTTAAGAACGGGCGTATCTTGGAGATGTTGCGGAGGTGAAGTCTACAAGATTTGGACAGTGATTGGATTTGGGGGTGAAAGGACAGATGGGAGTCTAGGATTACACCTAGTACTCTGGCATGAGGGGAGGGACTGATGGTTATTGATCTTGATGGAGAAGTCAGGGGAGGGGGCACGGGCTGAAGGAAATAGTATGAGCTCAATTTTTGAAAGATTGAGTTTGAGGAAGTGGAGTGACATCCATGCTGACATGTCGCTTAGTAGGATAGTAATGTGAGAGGAGACTGAAGGGGTGAGGTGAGGAGTTTAAAGATAGATTTGTGTGTCATCAGCAAAGAGATGGTACTTAAAGCCATGGGAGTTTATCAAGTGACCAAGGGAAGAGGTATAGATGGAGAAGAGAAGTGGTCCAAGGACAGAACCTTGAGGGACCCCTACAGAAAGAGGAAGTGGAGAGGAGGAGGCAGAGTTATAGGTAATGCTGAAGGAGCGCTGCGATAGGTAGGAGAACCAGGAGAGAGCATTATGCCCAATGTATTGCTTCACACTGACCTGAAGATCTCTTCTTTCCTGTTGCTGGCATCACTCTGGAGACCGCTAGCCAGGATAAGAGGTGGAGTGCAGTTGGTATCATTCTGCATGGGACAGGAGCCAGCACTACATTGGAGGCATCAGCTTATGCGGCTCTTGCTCCCTTCTACAACTCCAACTTTACAAGTAGTCTTTCTGCATTGCACTCTGTTTGATGCTCTGGGATGGCAGGTCAGCAAGTCCAGACCATGATCTACCAGTCCCCTGGCTGCAAACTACTGGTAGATAGAGATCTACAGGTTGCTGACCCCCAATATACATTATGAGAGGTGTCTTACATAGGAGTTGCATTTTACCATGTTGAGAGATGCAGCTGCTGTGTGGTTGATCTTCCCACACTTCCCAGTGCTTTTATATGTCCCTGTGTGGATGTAAACACGAGGATGTGTGGGAAGATCCATACAGCCTCTGTGTTTCTCAGTCTGTTCTTGATTTTGACAAGCTGGCTGCACAGAACACCTGTCATTCCCTAGAAGCATAAACATGGCCCTCTGCACAGTCTATACGCCCTGTGAATAAACTCGTAAGGCACCAGTCACACGGGCGCTTAGTCTCATTGTGAATCCCTATCAATTCTTGTGGCTGAGATTGACAGCCATTTGCGGATAGCTGTGGCCATCAAGTTTGTAAACTGCAATGACAGGCTGTTGGTGGCCAAAACTATGAATGACCATGCACACAACTTGCGAACACCTGTGAAAATCGTCAGGAAAAAGCAGCTCACAAAATATTGGATATACAATATGGCAAAAAAACATTAAAAATAGGTGCTGCACTAATCCCCTTTCATAACAAAATAATGCATAATCAGTGTAAACACAAACCACAAGAATTGTGTTCATTATTATTCCATACTATTATAAAAGAGTGTAAAACCAAAAGTGCCATTTAACCTCCCTAGCAGTCTGATTATGTCCATATTTCTGTGCTCAAAGCGGTACTTTTTTCTGCATGGAAATATGTATTTTTTTAATTGTAGGCCTGTAATTTTTAGGAATAACTCACTGAAATCTGTCCAAACAAGAGTCTAGTAAACATCCCGGGTAGGATAAAACTTGAAACACGAAATCATAAATTAAAATTTAATAAATAATCATAAAAAATAATAATATAATAATAATAAATTGAATTCAATAATATAATCAAACCAAAAACACTGAAATTTGAAATATAGCGCCAAGTTCGCACATCAGTCGCAAAATCATTTTCAGTGTCTGATGACGAATTTCCCCATGAATCATTATCACTCAATTCTGCCAGTGGTTCTGATTTACTATCGCTGTTCTCTAGCTGGTCTAAAACTGCTTTTAACCTAAAGGGACGCTTTTTGGATGTTTCCAGGCAGAAAGAACAGTAAAAATGCAGGCAGGGCACAGGACAAAGCACTCGGGACAAAATGTATGTGAAATAGTTTGATACAGTAATGTTTTACTATGTGATTTTAGTGAATGTCACTTTGTCATTTCAAATTTCCTGCCGTTCCGTCCCCCGTACATCCCGACGCTCGCAGGGGACGGAACCCAGATGACAGATGCCGGCATCCGCCGGATTACATTGCCAGGGACACTGCAGGAGGGACATCGCGGGAGTGCAGGACAAGGTAAGTGATCAAGAGATTGCGGAGCAGCGCCGCATGGTAAGCCCGAGTGTAGCTCTGGGTTACCGCTTGTGATACTGAAACTTTACCCCGAGTTACACTCGAGAATACCGCCAGGGAGGCTACTAAATAAATATAGACAATGCAGCATGGAGTTAAAAAAATTCCCAATTCCACTCTCAAAAGCCAGTAATGTTGCAAAGAACTCTTCCAAGTAATGTGACCGTCACTGTGATATCCATACTACCTCAGTGCCACAAGTGAGTACCTACCAAAAAGTTATAAATCTCAATTCCTCCTAGATTGTAAACTCCAAGGAGCAGGGCCCTTAAATCCCTCTTGTATCGAACTGTATTGTTACTGTATTGTCTCCCACTATAATGTAAAGCGATGAGCAAACCATTGGCGCTATATAAATCCTGTATAATAATAATAATAATAATGATTGTGTAGTCATAAACAGCAAAGATGAGGTATTTTGATGTTAGTTGCACCCACATGTTGTATACAGGGTTCCACCGCTTTTCTTATGACTCAACCATATAGGAACAGGGGAAAAGAACAGGAATACTACCAATAGTGTAAAATCCAATATAATCCTTATTAAAGTTACGTTAACCTCCCTAGCGGTCTGATTATGTCCATATTTCTGTGCTCAAAGCGGTACATTTTTTTGCATGGAAATAAGTATTTTTTTTATTGTAGGCCTGTAATTTTTAGTAATAACTCATTGAAATCTGTCCGAACAAAAGTCTAGTAAACATTCCGGGTATGATAAAATTTGAAACATGAAATCATAAATTTTAAGTTAATAAATAATCATAAAAAATAATAATATAATAATAAATTTAATTCAATAATATAATCAAACCAAAAACACTGAAATTTGAAATATATTGCCAAGTTCGCACATCACTGAGCAAAGTCGCAAAATCGTTTTCAGTGTCTGATGACGAATTTCCCCACGAATCATTATCGCTCAATTCTGCAAGTGGTTCTGATTTACTATCGCTGTTCTCTAGCTGGTCTAAAACCGATTTTGACCTAAAGGGACGCTTTTTGGACGCCATGGACATTTCTCAGTTTCCAGGCAGAAAGAACAGTAAAAATGTAGGCAGGGCACAGGACAAAGCACTCGGGACAAAATGTATGTGAAATGGTTTGATAATGTAATGTTTTACTATGTGATTTTAGTGCTTTTAGTGAATGTCACTTTTTGTCATTTTCAAATTTCCTGCTGGTTCCGGCCCCGTACATCCCGACGCTCGCAGGGGACAGAACCCAGATGACAGATGCCGGCATCCACCGGATTACATTGCCGGGGACACTGCAGGAGGGACATCGCGGGAGCGCAGGACAAGGTAAGTGATCGAGAGATCACGGAGCAGCGCCGCATGGTAAGCCCGAGTGTAGCTCTGGGTTACCGCTTGTGATACTGAAACTTTACCCCGAGCTACACTCGGGAATACTGCCAGGGGGGTTAAAAGCACTCACATGTAAAGCGTTTAGTAACACTATTCAAAATCAGCTTCCTGGATCTGAACAGCATGAAAGAACGTGGGGTCACCCCGACCGCTCAATGTGTTTTGTCAGCAGTTGCAATCATCAGAGACTCTACCTATGGTGATCATGGCTGCCCCTGGAATCAGTGGATTCTTGAAGTTGGGATTCACAGCGTGGATAAATGCCCATGCAAATGTAACCTAAAATTGAACTCTGGAAGAAAATACAATTTTGGGGTTTTTTGCTGTGTAAAAATATTGTATCCAAAACAAATCTCTCAAATGGGGCTGGACTTTAAAGGTGCCAATGTGATCTATAAATGGAGGACAGGCAGATGATTTAAAAGTCTGCCTCTTCCATTCATAGATTTTGTTTCTTTTATAGAAGCTGTAATACTGTTTCTCTGAATGGAGGAGGTTAAGGAAAGGGAAGACATAGTCAAGCATTCTTAATTAGTGCCTGTTAGAGCTCCCTCAGCTCTAGTAACCCCCCCCCCCCCACAACGGAACATTATGGTGGAGGGGGTAGAGGGAGAAATGAAGTAGGAAGATTTTAACTAAACAAGGACACAGAGGCACAAGGGACACATCACTCTGATAGTGAGCAATGTCCCTATCTTTTTAACTAAACTAAAGCCTGGTACATAAGATGAGAATATCGGACGAATGAAAGTCTGTTTTTTTTTTTGCATGCTAGTCTCATATCGAAAATGAAGAGGTTACTAAAGTCACAAATATTCTCATACAACAGAATACAATTTTGTAAGTGATGTAATGTATTGTATTGTCTTGCAATGTCTTCTTTTATTTCTGAGCATGCGTGGTCTTGCTTTTCCTATCAGTTTTGGACAAATTTTGTACTAATTAAATGAAAATCGTATGATCCGATATAAAACTTTTCGTGTTTGCCTGTTTGAATAATTTCAGACGAAAGCTGTGTACTAATAGTTATCATACGATCGCTTCGAAAGTGGTATTTTTTGTCCGATTGATCGTATGTACTAGGCTCTAGGCTTTAGGGTTTAATGACTGTAATAACACACATACAAATTCTGTTTGGATCACAGGTTTGTAGTGAAGTATTGTGCTCAATCTGCTCCTTTCCCTAGGCCCAGCTTTAATGGTTTTAGGTTCTAATTCTTTGGCGTAAGCAATCATCTTGCATTGTCCCTAAACACATCTCTGCTATAATGAAATGCCATCCATTCAAAAAGAAAATAATACATATTGCCCAAAAAAAGTCACATTTCACCTCCAAACTGACCACAACCATAGTCAATCAAGGATCAGGCCACACAACTGCATAGTTCCATTAAAAGTCAACAAGAGTAATGGCAGCAACAGAACCAATGCACAGCAATCCATTACGGTATTAAAAACGTCTTCCTTTGAATGAACTTCATCACGGACCATAAAGAAGCATAAGGAATGTTTAGGCTGAGTGACTTCCAACAAGATCACGGAGTGGATTCTTTATTCTGGACAGCTGTGTCTAGCTGTGGAGATGCTGCTGCCAAAAATAGTATAGAGGAAAATGTAATAGAATGAACAACGAGTAAAGCACTTAATTTTTTTTTTTTTACGTTGCTTTACAGCTGTGATGTTAGATTTTGTTTCGCTTTCTTCAATTTCCTGTCTAAGAGCACGTCTGGCTGGCTGGCCTTTTTTGCATTATCTGCCTGCAGAGACCACGGCATGGAAGCATGTCTTGCTGGACACCCTGATGTACTTATATATGATGCATGCTGTTTGATTATTTTGGCTTTGAACAAACAGATAAACAGAAAAGACAGCCGCCAAGATTGTCTGAAGTCACCTGTGTTTTGTGCTGGCCCTGGTACCAGCACATGCTGATTAATGAAAACTGGAACAAATTTAGAGCAATTTGCCACAGCAACTGATATAGTCTCAGCTTTCATTTAACAAGCAAATCTGACTGACGACCGTGATTGATTTTGAAAATTGCAGAGAGAAAGCCACAAATGCCAGAGCAACCAGTGTTGGGACCAGGGGCGCACTGACAACTCATGGGGCCCCCGGGCAATAGGGGATCATAGGGCCCCTGTGTACTTGCCCAAACTCAAAAAAGCCTATGAAAAAGGTACCAGGGGCATCTCATGGGGCCCCCTACTGACCCGGGCCCTCGGGCAGTGCCCGAGTTTCCAAATGGTCAGTCCGGCCCTGGTTGGGACATTTTCATCCAGTGCCTAGGGTAAAGATGGCATGCTGTGCCCAACTCTTTCTGAGTGGAGGAGGGGCTGGAGCTAATAGTGGCAAGCTGCGCCAAAATGTATGTAGTGTTTGTGGGAAGGGGGCTGAAAGGCTAGAGATGGGGAATGCTCAGAGATTCTTGTGGTCCTGAGGAGGAGAAGGGAAATCTAGGACTGAGTTGTTCCCCTACCCTCTGTGTTTTCACTCAGTGCAGATCTCTTTCTCAACACATTGCCCTCTGGGAATGAGGGCAGCTTCTCCTTCTGACCGTCTCTGGTAATGTGATACTGTATATCACATGACAATGGGAGATAGGAAGAAAGGCAGTCTGTACTTAGTCCCCAGTGCATCTGTGCAGAAATGGAGGTTTGTTCTGAACAGGTGCCCATTCTCTGTTCCACCCACAGCAGGCTGCTATTGGAGGGAGGAGAACGCAAAATCTTCCCCACAATGACTATTGATACCCCTGCTCTGACAGGAGTGATGCTGCAGTCACTACTGTCAGTGAGGCGCAGAACGGAGCGGCTGAAGCTCCAAGCGCCCCCCCCCCCCATATCAACACTGCGCCAGGAGCAAGTGCCCCTTCTAACCCCCCTTAGTCCTGGCATTGAAAGTGACAATTCTGGTTTCTGGATTCATATGTGTACTAACAGTTTTTGTATATTATGAACCTGCCTTGGCTGCTATGGGCAGCATGTTGTCTCCTTTTTTTCATCTCAGCTACAATTTTTATAAACCAGTCCCTCAATGATCAGGGTAATGTGCCATCACAAAGAATGCATCATTTTGTAATGTGGCTTCATGTCAGATGTGGCCAGAAAAATCAGACGGTTTTGCTTAGATTTTTTTCTTCCTTTCTTTATTTAGGCTTCCTGTTTGGAAGGATTTCAAGCTGAATTCTATTAGAGGCAGTGATTGTAGTCTAGATAGTTGTTGCACATACAGCTGCAGCCTGGAGAGGGAAATGTCAGTAATGGAATTAACTTTTTCCAAACAAAACCACAAAAAGTTTGTTTCTAAGTTCAGAAACAATGTAAAATTGAAAACTAAATTGGGAGCTTGTTATAAAAAAAAAAACAATGGTTGTTATGATTTGTGGTATTCCTGTAAAATGCCAGAGGAGGGGATATTAGTATTGAAGATAAGCAACATTCCTATAGATCTGTATAGCAGCAGAAATTTGTTCACAAGACTCTCCTCACATGGACGTCATCAGGAAAGACAGACAACAATACATATAAAAAAAGAGGTCTAACCAGATGTTAAAAAACAGTGATTCTCAGTTAAAGGTTTGTTGATGAGTTTTCCTTTCAATGGGGGCCCCCTCCAGTCACACCTGAACGATAGCTACGATATATCAGAAAATGTATGCACACAACACCGCAGTACGTTGCAAACACTTCAACGTTATTGCGGAAACATCAGCGTATATATAAATCTGTAATCTCTGGGCAGATTTTTAATGACCAACTTTTAATATCAACCAATCAAATACATGCATTTTATCTTTAGCCTTGCACCTTAGTTGTCACCAAACTTTGCGGAACTATCGTCTAGCCAGATGGATGTGGTCAGACTTACTTATTATTTTGGCCCAACGCCAGGACTATGGTTACTGTCTTACCGAAAGTTACTTCCTCCAAAAACTTGCAAACACAGTTATTTTCCTGTAAAGCATACATACACACTTTTCTTTTAGTGTGTACAAAGGTCATAGATTATAAAGCAAGCGTATTGTAAAACAAAATGAAGTTGATCATGTTATCATATTATCCTTTCACTTAGTTCCCTTTATTGAAATAAATGTTCAAGCTGGGTCAGTTATATCAAAGTGATCCCTTTCTTGCCAGTCCCTACTCTTCTTTGCAGACTGCCAATTTTTTCCTGGCTAAATAGCGTACCCTTAAGAGTCAGAGGTGTATTTGCCATAAGGCAAACAAGGCATTTGCCTAGGGCGGCATTTTTCAGGGGGGGCAGCACTGCCCCTCGGAAGCAGGGACAGAAGAAGGGACACACGTGGCATGGGGACCTGGTGGGTTCCGAGAGTTCACATCCTGACTCTCGTTCCTGGGGATGTCCGGGGCTGTGAAGGTGAGTGTCTTTCTCTCTCTCGCCATAGGCGATGGTGGTTGGTGTATGGGGAGTAGTGGTGGTGGAAGGCTGTATCGGGTGGGGGGTAGGGGGGGTTGTTGTTCAATGTCAGACTCAATTTTTGTTTTGCCTATGGCAGCACAAAAGCTAAATACACCACTGTTAAGAGTATGGACATACTTTATGACATATAAAGGTCATTCACTAAAGGTTACCGCATGCAATATGAAGATTTTTTAGAAATATGAGATAATAAAAGAATCAATTCGTCAAAGTAAAATATCAAATGTGAGTTAAATAGCACAAAAAAGATACATTTTAAAAGTCAATTCACTAAAGAACAGAAACATCATTATTTATCACTTGCCAGTAAGGCAGTCAGTAATGTAGCAAAGTACAAAACAACAATGAGGGGAACTCTGCACTGGCCAGTAAATGAAAAATATACAATGTATCAGTGTGGAAATGTTCTGCCCTGAGCTCAGGAATGAGAATAAATGATAACATTTCACCAGAGGTAGATCATTTTGTAAATGAAAGCACAATAGAAAGTTTTCACAGTTTAATACTTGTATCTCTTCCTCTGGTGCAGTATTAGCATGTAAAAAAAAATTGGGAACCCTACCCCCCCTCAAAAAAAAAGCTAAATGTAAGTGATACATGTCACAAAACATGAATATTTAATGCATTCTGTAAATAACGCATGTTTTTTTAGTGAATTGACGACTTTTGACATAAATATTGCATGAGTTAATTTAACTAAAAAATTCATGCGGTATTTATCCCTTAGTCAATTGACCCCATAGTGCCAATATGGAGCAAACAGGCACAGCTGGTTGTGAGCTACAGACCAAAATTCAGTTATGTACAGTTATGTACATATGAGAGATGAAATGAGAGAAAATATAAAGTATTAGAGGGAGACAGTGTTTAAGGGCAAAGACTGTAATCTGTGATTACATTACAATCTTTACAGATTGATAGTTCCTGTACATACTCCTATTTGTCTCTTTCTGTTTCATAAATGGACTTATGCTGGACATATGTAAACTGATGAGATCAGTATGCCTGTATAAAAACAGAATAAGAAAGACACCTATTCCACTTTTAATCACAAGCTCAAACAGTCGTGGATGTATATTGATGTATACTGCTTGTTGTAAGTTTACAGCTAAATGCCCACTGGAATACATACTGTACATTACTGTCTGATTTCTGTCTGCACAAAGACGGATGAAAAATGAACAGATAGAATGCCCATGTGAAAGGGGCCTTAGGATTTTATAGGATTGCATTTTCTGTGGTAATACACGTCCCACTTCTTTATTCACTACAATTAGAAAGTATATCATAATGCAATATTCTTTATATAATCACATGAAAAAGATAGTGTAAAGGACATAAATATTTCAGTGTTCACTAACTTAAATGGCACACCTTGTAATTTAATTGAAAAGCCTAGAGCATCAATTCCTGTTATGTAATAGATAGAATTTTTTTTTCCAAAGATGACTTGAGCTAGGAGACAGCTGAAGACATATGAGGCAGCAAGACAGAAAGATAGCAATCAGCAAAACACATAAAAAGAAATATTTTTCTATAAATTTTCTTTTCTTTCTAGTGGTCTTGTCCATAGTAAAATTTGGCATTGTGGAATTTAACCCATGAAGCAGCCAGAGCAAACCATCAGAAAATATATTTTTTAATCACTTTTAAAGACTGTTTGTTTCTTTTTAAGCGAGGAGTGGAAATCATTTTAAATAAAAAAATACAATTTCCTTAAAATATATGTACACCCAATCATGAAAATTACAATAAGATTACATATTAATGGCATTTCAAAAGTAATTTTCATTCTTTTTAAATATGCAGGTTTAATTCAGAAACTACCTGTTCCTGTCATGAAGGTCCTTATTTATGCACCTCCTGGTATAGGGTAACATTGCTCTGTCCCTGTTTACCAGTTGAGCTCCTGCATTATCACATGGGCTTCTGATGGCTGGTTTACCATGTATTACACAGGTATGGTCCAATGTTGTCACTCTCAGCAAACCCACCTTGAGAAGTGCCATGAAACCACCATTGGAGTGCATGTATGAAGACAGGAGGTGGCTGCAAAGAGGTTCACTTTAAGGAAGGACCCCCACCCACTGCTACTCACCTTTACTGTGCTCCCCTGCGGTCACTTAAGTACCCAGATACCATTGGTCTACTAGCTATATGAAGTGTACTTGAATTAGTTTTTTGGTAAATACATGGCGTTCTGAGGATGTGACCTCCCAAGATGCAAGGCTTGACATTATCGACCAATAACTAAGTGGTTAGCACTTCCACCTGGCAGCACTAGGGTTGTCGGTTTGAATCCCAGCCTCTGCACTACCTGCATGGAGTTTGTATGTTCTCATGGGCCTGTGTGTGTTTCCTCTGGGTACTCCAGTTTCCTCCCACACTCCAAAGACATGCTGGTAGGTGAATTGGCTGCTATCTAAATTGGCCCTAGTATTGTATATATGAATATGAGTTTGGGGCCTTAGATTGTACACCTCTTGAGAGCAGGGACTGATGTGAATGTATAATACATATGTAAAGCGCTGCGTAAATTGAAAGTGCTATATAAGTACCTGAAATAAATAAAATAACCATACCTGAACACTGTGCACAAAACACCTTACGTTTGATTTACTAAAGGCAAATAGACTGTGTCCCTTTGCAAGCAATCATGTACAAGCAAAAATGCTATTTTTTTTATTTTCCTTGCATGTGATTAAGCATTATTTGTAAAGTAAAGCTTCACCTCATTTACTAACCTCTGGCGCAACTGCACTTGCAAAGTGCACTGCCTATTTGGCTTTAGTAAATCTACCCCCATGCGTGGCCCACTGGATCTGTTACATCTCTCACCTACAGGAAGCTTACATTTTCTTCCTCTTTTCCTAAGGCTTGTCATACAATACATGATTTTCATTTGTAACATGGCTTATCTCTTCTTCACTAGTGCTGTGGTTCTAGCATGGGACCAACTCCACCAAAGTCAATCCAGCATGCAGGAAAGTCACTTGTGAACAAATTTCCCACTTACTAAATTATTATTATTGTTAATTAATAAATCTAGTTCCTCCCAAAGCCCTGATTAACTATTTTTGTGGGTCGTGATAAAATTCTTGTCTCAACAGGTCATTCACCTTTTATATATGGTCAAAATAAGGACCAATCTAGGAATTGGCTTATTGTTTTGAAGCAGAATTCCAGCCAAAAAGAATATTTGGACATGTGCACTGTAAAAATAAATTAGCATTAATGAAGTATGTGCTGTTCGTGTCTTCTGCAGTGTTCTGTAAAACATTTACTTCCATTCCATCTGTACATACTATATATATGTATAGTAAGAACCAAACATCCAGCACTGAGACTCAGAATTTCAGCTGCAGTACAGTTTTGACAGCGGGCCACTCACTCTGCACGTTGTCCATTGAGAAAAATGTCTTATATTTTTTTCACAGAATGCAAGGCTTTCTTTGAATGGGGGAGGTGTAGATGGGCATCACAATCTCCCCTCCTGCAATCACCAAATTCCTTGCATTTCGTGAGAAGAATGCAAAACGTTTTCTCAACAGACAAGGTTCTAAGTGAGTGCTCCGCTATGATCAGTGCACTCCAATCAGAAATATGGGTCTCAGTGGCAGATGTTCAATGCCTAGTACATTGTATAGGGTGAATGAAAGTAAATGTTTTACAGAAAACTGTAGTCTATACACATGGCACAAATTTAATTTATTTTTAAATATTCTTTTTGCCAGAGTTCAGCTTTAAAAGGTATGGAGGTACCCAAAGAAACAACATTTTAAGCATGGACAAATGCAACAGTCATATACAGAATTTGCTTATCAATAGCTGCTCTGCTTTGGTGGCCTAATTACATGCTGAATACTGCCTGGACTAATGAATTTGATTTTTTTTACTTTAACTGAGTCCTATTAGGCTTCTGCACCCACATCAGTTACCGTACACCCTATGCTATTTGATAGACCAGAATTTGCTATTGAGGGAAAATATAGTGCCAGTGAGCCGAATTGTTATCCATCAACCAGTGTATACATCATAGATCACATAAACTATGGATGGGATGTGACAGGCCTGTAAGTGCTGCAGTACTTAAGAAATTACAAACAATAGGGAAATGTACTCTTGTATATGAGGAATCACCTTGACCTTGTGACTCTTATGACTTAGCCCATAAATCCCATCATAGATAAACTGCAGCCCTAACCAGGCAGGAGGCTGTTTAAAGGTTACATAATAAATTTTATGCAGAGCTTAAAATGAGAGAAATTTCAGCTTGTAAGGCCACAGAGCTCTTTATCATTGCTGGACATGTATACATTCCAGTTCATAGCCTGACCAGGCACCATAAATATTTCATTAAAGCACGGTATCCACCAACTGAACAAACATTCAAACAATATTTACAGCTGAAACATAAATGATTCACTCCAGGTAAATGCTAAAACCTCCAATGAGTTTAATGTGTGTGTGTGGTTCGAATCCCAGCCACAGCACCTCCTGCCTGGAGTTTGCATGTTCTCCCTGTGCCTGCATGGGTTTCCTCTAGGTACTCCAGTTTCCTCCCACACTCCAAAGACATGCTGGTAGGTGAATTGGATCCTGTCTAAATTGTCCCTAGTATGTATGAATGTAAGCTAGGGACCTTAGATTGTACACCCCTTGAGGGTTATTATTATTATTATTATACAGTATTTATAAAGCGCCAATGGTTCGCTCAGCGCTGTACATTACAAAGGGGGACAGAACATGTGACAGAACAATACCAATACATTGCAAAACATGAGGGGATTGAGGGCCCTGCTCTTTCGAGCTTACAATCTAGGAGGGAGGGGATGGTGGCACAGGAGGAGATAGCTGTGGGGGATGGAGTGGTAGGAAGAGTGGAGGAGGTCAGCAAGTTAGCAGGGGGTGGGGTAGGCTTCCCTGAAGAGATGGGTTTTCAGGGTGCGCCTAAAGGAGAGGAGAGGAGAGTAGGTGATAATCTGATGGGTTGGGGCAGGGAGTTCCAGAGGATGGGTGACACCCTGAAGAAGTCCTGGAGGAGGGCATGGGAGGAGGAGACCAGGGAACTAGAGAGAAGGAGGTCTTGTGAGGAGCGGAGTGTGCGTGCTGGGCGGTACTTGGATATTAGGTCAGTGATGTAGTTTGGGGCAGTATGGTGGACAGCTTTGTACATCAGCGTTAGGATTTTGAATTTGATCCGTTGCGCAATCGGAAGCCAGTGGAGGGATTGGCAGAGGGGGGTGGCGGAGACAGAGTGGTTGGAAAGGTGAATGAGTCTGGCAGCCGTATTCAGGATGGACTGAAGCGGGGATACCCAGCGGCAAGGCAGGCCAGTGAGGAGGGAGTTGCAGTAGTCGAGTCGTTATATGATGAGGGAGTGGATGAGCTGTTTAGTGGTTTCTGGAGTTAGGAACGTGCGGATTTTGGTGATGTTGCGGAGGTGGAGTCTGCACGAGTTTGTTGAAGATTGGACTTGGGGCTGGAAGGATAGGTTGGAGTCCAGAATGACACCAAGTATTCTGGCTTGCGGGGCGGGTTTGATGGTAGCGTTGTTCGATGTGATGGAGAAGTCAATGGGGGGTGGTGTGCAGGCTGGGGGAAGACAAGAAACTCGGTTTTGGTGAGGTTCAGTTTAAGGAAGTGGAGCGACATCCAGTCTGATATGTCGCTCAGCAGGTGTGTGATTCGGGCGGAGACCGAGGGGGTGAGGTGGGGGGTTGAGAGATAGATTTGTGTGTCGTCGGCATAGAAGTGGTAGTTGAAGCCGTGAGAGTGTATGAGTTGGCCAAGGGAGGAGGTGTAGATGGAGAAGAGAAGGGGCTATGGACTGATGTGAATGTATAATATGTATGTAAAGCGCTGCGTAAATTGATGGCACTATATAAGTACCTGAAATAAATAAATATAGATATCTATATATACAGTATATTGCCAAAAGTATTGGAACACTTGCCTTTACACTCACATGAGCTTGAATGGCATCTCAGTCTTAGTCCATAGGGTTCAATATTGAGTTGGCCCCGCCCTTTGCAGCTATAACAGCTTCAACTCTTCTGGGAAGGCTGTCCACAAGGTTTAGGAGGGTGTCTATGGGAAGGTTTGACCATTCTTCCAGAAGCGCATTTGTGAGGTCAGGCACTGATGTCGGACAAGAAGGCCTGGCTCACAGTCTCCGCTCTAATTCATCCCAAAGGTGTTCTATCGGATTGAGGTCAGGACTCTGTGCCGACCAGTCAAGTTCCTCCACCCCAAGAGCGCTCATCCATGTCTTTATGATCCTTGCTTTCTGCACTGGTGTGCAGTAATGTTGGATCAGGAAGGGGCCATCCTCAAACTGTTCCCACAAAGTTTGGAGCATGAAATTGTCCAAAAAGGCTTGGTAAGCTGACGCCTTAAGAGTTCTCTTCAATGGAACTAAGGGGCCAAGCCCAACCCCTGAAAAACAACCCCACACCATAATCCCCCCTCCACCAAACTTTATACTTGGCACAATACAGTCAGGCAAATACCGTTCTCCTGGCAACCACCAAACCCAGACACATCCAACAGATTTCCAGACAGAGAAGCGTGATTCATCACTCCAGAGAACTCGTCTCCACTGCTCTTGAGTCCAGTGGCGGCGTGCTTTACACCACAGCATCCAACGCTTTGCATTGCACTTGGTGATGTAAGGCTTGGATGCAGCTGCTCGGCCATAAAAACCCATTCCATGAAGCTCTCTACAGACTGTTGTTGTGCTAATCTAAAGGCCACACAAAGTTTGGAGATCTTTTGCTATTGACTCTGCAGACGGTTGAAGACTTCTGCGCACTGTGCGCTTCAGTATGCGCTGACCCCGCTCTGTCATTTTACATGGCCTAACACTTTGTGGCTAAGTTGCTGTTGTTCCCAGTTGCTTCAACTTTGGTATAACACCACTAACAGTTGATTGTGGAATATTTAGTAGCAAGGAAATGTCACGGATGGACTTATTGAACAGGTGACAACCTATTACGGTACCACGCTTGAATTCACTGAGCTCCTGAGAGCGACCCATTCTTTAACAAATGTTGGTAGAAGCAGTCTGAATTCCTAGGTGCTTGATTTTATACATCTGTGGCCATGCAGGTGATTGGAACACCTGAATACAATAATTTGAAGGGGTGTCCCAATACTTTTGGCAATATAGTGTATATATTGTGTTTATTCCATGAATTTGGAATAATGCACAGTGATATGATCCTTCCCACACTTCCACTTCCCACTGATCAAAAGATAAGAGAAGCAGTACAGGGTAATGATGATGTGCAAAGTGCAGTAACTCATAGCAATTCAAAATGTGTTAGCAGACTCCAGTTACTTCCAATGTCATTTGTACTGCTAGTAGTATAATACTTAAATATATTAAAAGTTTTATTAAACCTTAACATTTGTAATATCATTAATGCAGCTGACCTCAGTATATGGCTTGCGTGCTTCCTCTCCCAAAGTCCATCCTTCCTCATAATTGGGTGGGTGTCTAGATTGCTGTTCTAGGTTCCTGGCCATTTGGTGGCTCCGCTGACTTGCAGCGTCCAATTGAGCCATCCTTTCAAGTGCTCCCAATGCTATGATGCTTACTGCAATGACACATACAGCCATGGAAGATTATAGGAGCATGCATGTGCAGTGACCACAATGGTGCTTAGAACCATGAAACACATATTCATTCAGAGAGGGATCAGGGGGGGCTTCCTATAAAGTAATGAGCACATGCTCCCCAAACAGAAGCCCAGCAAAGCAGGAATCAAGAGGCTGCAATAGTAAAGACAACAACTTTAAAGAGTTTATGGACTCCTGTTTCGGTAAGCACCTATTGTCCTCTGCTCAGGCTGTGAATACAAATGTAACTATGTTAAAAAATACGAGGATGTAGTACTACCTTAAAGCAATTTTCTTTCTCAAAAAGATACTTTATTAAACAAGTTGCGGCATTAATAAGTAATGCGAATCATACAGAGAATAAAAATAATTCCAGTATAATAGCCTTCAAATGATTGTAAACCTTTTTTTTTTTTTTCTTAAATAACAAACCGGTTTGTACTTTGCTATAAGCATGTGTCACTTCTGACAAGTTTTCCTGACTCCAAGAGAAAAATGGTGACAGGGGAGGGAGCTCCAGAAGAGTGACAGTGTAGCAATTGAACGTACAGAGATGGACGCGGTCATCCATCTTGCTACAGATCCTCCATCTTGTATCATTCTCTCTCCCTCCAATGCCCCTCCCTCAGGAATGTGGTCTGTATGTATGCTGAGATAAAGGGCATCAGGCACAGTGGGATAGCTTCATGGTTATAAACCCCAATTAGCCTGGGCCCAGTATGTCTGTGAGACTCTTGCTTGGAGAGGATCGTAAAGCTATAAACCAGTCCTTCACTGAACATGAAAGACATTCCGAGATAACAGTAAAACAGACATCCTATTTAAAACCCCTTTTCCATATAATTTCAAATCTTAAGATAGGAAATAATTACAATGAAACAAAGCATATATTCGGATAGCTCAGTTTAATGCGAGTCGCCTGATATCTTACACCCCTAGTTAAAGTCTACAGGAGAGCAGAAAGCCATATAGTTCTAGCTGAAATAGTAAGATATGGCATGTTTGATGTCTAGGCGTTCAGGATATCATTCTGCATATTAATCTACTAGTGGCTAGGCTGCTACATGTACCTAGGGAAGGTTATTGACCATGGTATAACTTGAGAGGGATTTGGTCATAGCCTGAGTTCCCCGCCTAAAACACCCCTCCCCAAATGAGGCGATTGGTTCTCTGCTTTAAGGAGACACCCTGCTGAGTTCCTAGAAAAGAAGCTGTTATGCTTGGAACAGTAAGTTGAAGAGATCTCCCTTTTAACACCAGGAACCAACTTTGGGAGAAAAGGCACCCTTTTGCTCAGGACACTTGAATCTGCTTAAACCAAGGCTGACGGCAAGTATTCTACCTCTCTAAATTTCTTTCTGTTATCTCCCTGTTGTGTTATTGCTCTCTGTATTTATATATATATATATATATATATATATATATATATATATATATTGGTTACATCTTTTTCTGTAAATACTTTTATTGCACCATTTTGACCTTTTTAGTAATAAATCTTATTTTCTGAAAAGTGTTGAACTGTTTCTAAAGCTCTTTAATGCAAACTAAGAATCCCTGTCTTTGAAGAGTGCTACTGTGTGTTTTTAACCCTCTATATACATCTGCCTGTGGTGACAGTGTGTATACAGACGATTATTCAAACATCATAGTGTTATTGCTAATATTGGCGAGTTTCCTCCTTCTCTGTACAAAAAGGCAGTGGTGGCAGTGTGAAGGGTTAATTGCGTAATTAACCTGACCCAGTAACAATCGCTCTCAGGCTGCAGGTACATAGATTGTGGTCCATTAGCTGAAAAATCTTTATGCAGGGTGCAGCTGAGCTTGGCATTGTTACACACGTGACAGCGCGGTTTTAGATTGGCTAGTCCTTCGGTCACGAGTTGGTGAGAAGGGCTGGGGGTCTGGTGCCACGACCATCACAGACAGCCTCAGCTCTGTTCCTGTGAGCTGTGTGGAGGGGGTTGTGTCCCTTCCCTCCAGTCAGCTCTCCTCACTGATTTAACTTCATATCCCTGCCCACTGCTTTTCAAAGCTGATAGTTCCTGTGTAAATTCTGTACTTTGAATGGATGTATGGGGAAAACTGATGTAGATAAACAAGTACAACTTATGTAAGAGGATTTGTTTCATCTCTGTATACAACCTGAGGCCAGTCATTTCACTGGGTATATATGAGGGTTTACAACCACTTTAACCTCCCTGGCGGTATGATTATTTCAGATTTTTGGTGCTGAAAGCAGTACCATTATTTTGCATGGAAATTTGGCGTTTTATATTGTAGGCTGTAATTTGTAGGAATAACTCACTGAAATCTGTCCGAACAAGAGTCTAGTAAACATCCCGGGTATGTTAAAATTTGAAACGCGAAATCATAAATTATAATTTAATAAATAATCATAAAAAATAATAATATAATAATAAATTTAATTCAATAATATAATCAAATCAAAAAACGGTGAAATTTGAAATAGAGCGCCAAGTTCGCACATCACTGATCTTAGTCGCAAAATCGTTTTCAGTGTCTGATGACAAATTCCCCACGAATCATTATCACTCAATTCTGCAAGTAGTTCTAATTTACTATCGCTGTTCTCTAGCTGGTCTAAAACCGCTTTTGACCTAAAGGGACGCTTTTTGGACGTTTCCAGGCAGAAAGAACAGTAAAAATGTAGGCAGGGCACAGGACAAAGCACTCGGGACAAAATGTATGTGAAATGGTTTGATACAGTAATGTTTTACTGTGTGATTTTAGTGACACTCGCAGGGGACGGAACCCAGATGACAGATGCCGGCATCCGCTGGATTACATTGCCGGGGACACTGCAGGAGGGGCATCGCGGGAGCGCAGGACAAGGTAAGTGATTGAGGGATCGCAGAGCAGCGCCGCATGGTAAGCTCGGGGTTACCGCTTGTGGTGCCGAAACTGAGCTACACTCGGGAATACCATCAGGGAGGCTACGGTAAAAAAAATGTTTCAGTTTTACGCAGTTACATTCCCAACAAAGTACAGAAAGTCAGAAGAGAAAGACAAAGCAGTGTAGACCAATGAGTACCTCTCCATTAACACCCATCCTACTGCACACCTGAACATTGTACTAGCCTCATTTATATGAGTTCCCTTGTACTTTGACCTGATGAGGGAGGTTTACTAAAACTGGTGCACACAGAATCTGGGGCAGCTGTGCATAGTAACCAATCAGTTTACAACTTCAGCTTGTTCAATTAGGCTTTGACAATAAAACCTAGAAGCTGATTGGTTACTATGCACGTCTGCACCAGATTCTATGTGCGCTAGTTTTACAAAATCTCTCCTGATGTGTCAAGCCAAGGCATTCAGTTTCTCAAATTGGCCCAGGCATCCCCTATGTTGATAAATATAATGTTCTTTGTCCGTTTATTTACCCATGCTTTGTGAGAGGGTGGTTCAGGAGACTTGAAGATAATGCTTCCCTGGTGAATTCTCGAGGGACCACATCACTCAGGAAGCAACATTTTTGGGGTCTAGTAGCACATTGGCTAGAAATGCTCCATTAAGTGTGTACACCGCCCCCTTCCAGTAAAAGTGCAACTTAGGTTAATGCCATAATATGTGAATCAAATCTCCGTGATCTCTCCTACGTCTATTACAAAGTGGATCAGCAAGGGCACTCATTTTGTAGAGTCTTAGTGGGGTGTAGTGATATGTTAAGAAAATTTAACACCACAGATTGAAATGCCTCATTCCATTGGTCTCCCCATACAGTCCTACATCTCTTTCCTATTGCCCCATAACTCTGATGGAGTGGTCTTTAAGGAATTCAGACAGTAACATACTATAACATTTTGATATAAAACCTTTAGAGTTTTCAGTTGATTGTATTAAGTTAAATACCGGGCTGGGGGACATGTACATTACATGTATTGAGGTAATGAGAAGGTTTCCTGTAACACTGAGAAGTGTAACAGGGCTCCATCATTAAAAACTGTATATGGTGAATGTGTGTCACCCAAAACTCCCTCCAGCAACTGCCCTGCTGTAATTTTGCAAATTCCTAATAGAAGGTATATGCCATATAGGGCTGTACTTTGTAAATCCTAGGACCTGCTGTATTTGTTTTGTTTCAGATTTTTTTGAATGAGGTTTTACATCAGGAATTGTTTATTGGATTTTCCACATACCTGAAATCCAGATCCCTCTGGAACAGATTCCCTACATGTGAACAAGACCAGTATTCGAGTCCTAGATTTAGGTTTCGAGGGGTCCATAGTCTTCTGAAAAATGCTTTAAATGTTTCCCACTTCAGTATTGCATCCTCATGGTGAGCATGGTTGAGAAAAAAGTAGTAATGTGCTGCTCAATGCACTCATCAGAGGGAAATAGCTGCAGCCAAATGGCATTGAGCTTCCAGGGGGCTCTAGGCACAGCTGTTGGAGGTTGGGAAGTAATCCATAACAGTAAAGGGGAGTGATCCGACACCCCATGAGAGAGGTATTTAATCTTAAAGACTAATGTGGTGATTGCTACAGTACCAACGCAACACAGTACCAACACAAAGATCTATCCTAGATAGGGACATATGTATGTGGGCAGGGCCCTAGTGGGGATACTAAGAACTACACTCGCTGATTGCCTGGGTTCTAGGCAGGAGTTCGCAGTTATGCAAAGTCAGCATTAAAGCACAACTCCAGACTTAGAAGTGAGCCGCCATGTGCACGGTTAACCCCTATAATAACCTGTGGCTAACTTGCTGTATTGTTGGCACTAAACACTCCACACACTACTACAGTTAGAGAACACCACTTTAGGAACTGGTACCGCAGAGCCTGTACCGGCATCCACCAACCCAGCAATACCTGTCAGCTCACTCCCAGTGACATGTCCACATTTACTAATGGATGCACTTCACTTTAGAACTACGTGCTTGCTTGCTTTCTCTCTCTTGCTCAGGGGCCTTCTACACCTCCCACTCCTGAATTCCCAGGCTAGGTCCCTAAGTACATGTTGAGATCCATCCTGTATGTGGGGAGCCGGCTGCTAGTGAAGAAGACAAGTACAACACCTCTTCACTACCAAAGTACCGTCACCCTATACCAAGTCACCCATTTCCTAGCTGGTTGGCTACATTAAGCAATGATACATGTACGGTTGTCCCTAGCAATGGTAATATAGTCTGCTCCAGGCAGCAAAACACATGCTAGACTAAAATGTACTGCATCGCCTCTAACTAAGTCCTCTTAGTTACAAACCCAGTTCTATAGATACGGCATACAATGCACCACTTAAAAGAGAGACTTCAGGCAGTAAACAGTCAACTGGAACTTTATTGAAATAAAGCAAATGTAAAGAAAAAGTTCTTGTAAAGCAACCTCTCATACATACAGAGTTCTCTAAGTGCCCCATAAAATGACTGTACCTTAGGCAGTTGGCATGTCCATTAAAGCAATTCTTTCTAGGCAAGAGTCCAGTTAGGCAATAAATCCACAAAGGCAGTGACAGTCCCTCTAGAGGCCATGACTGGCAGTAATCCACACAGGCAATACATCCAAAGCTGGCAGCTAAAAGTCCGTAAGAGTCCTCAGCTTCCCCGACTGCCCCCCCCCCCCCCAAGATGGGGGCACCGACTGACAGTGACATTCTACATCTTGGCAGTATTTCCCCAGGTATCTTTCTCTTTGGAGCACTGGAGAGACCCTTTTATATGTGGATCTCTGGAAAGTTGGCAGGAAAATCTAGCTAATCAATTCCTCAGATCCAGACTTGACCCAGATAACTGAAGAGCATGGGTCATCACGGACAAAAACATTAACCCCTCTGTTGGCACCTGCCTTTGTGTATTTTAGATAAACATGAAAATTGCTTAACATGAGGAAAGCTATGCCTCTACAAATCTATAGAACTCACCTCGGACAGAAGCTCTAGAACCATTCCACTAACACAGGGGAGCGAGGGAATGGGTGGATGTCTATTCAGGAGAAGGTCAAGGTAGCAAATAAAATCCCCCATAATCAGCAATGAGATTCAGGTTTATCAGTCAGGTATGAGGACAAAGTCTGCAACACCTTCCATGGGAAGGATGGAGGGATATATACAAGGTGTGACAGTTTAGCAGCATAGCACTGTGGTGGAAAGTCACACGGCCATCCGCATTCGAGCATGTTCTGACATGATTTAATTTGCACTCGCCTGGGTCACAGACCAGTTGACTCAGTCCTTACAGAGTAGAAGAAGAAGAAATAACACGTGTGTGTTGCGCTGTTGGCGTAAAATGAGTGACAGGAACCTGGAGCAGCAGATTAACATCACATTTTGTGTGAAAATTGATAAAACTGCAAGTAAAATTTTAGCACTGGTGACAGTGAACAATCCATTAATGAAATCAAGTGTTTTTGAATGGCATAGGCATTTTAAGGAGGGCGGGGAGATATCCATGATGACTCAAGAAGTGAGCAACCAAAAACACAAAGGATGAAAATGTGGAAAGAGTGCAAACACTCATACGCTCAGATTGAAGACTGAGTGTGCGAATGATGGCAGAAGAATTGAACATGAACAGGGAAACAGTGCAGCAGATTTTAACTGAGGATTTATGAATATAAATATATATGCAGCAACCAGTGAAATGGAAATTATTATTATTAATATTATTATACATTATTTATATAGCGCCAAAAGGTTTGCTCAGCGCTTTACATGGGGGACAGTACATGAGACAATACAGTAACAAAACAATACACGAGGGGTTCGAGGGCCCTGCTCTTTCGAGCTTACAATCTAGGAAATGACAACAACCCCTTAAACAGATATATAAAATAGCAGCAAATAGAGTATACAGTTGGTAAACAAATATATACGTGTATACCATAGCAAATAGGATATACCGGGGATAATAAACCAATGTATATGGTGTAATAAACTGTATGCAGATATCTGACATCTGGTGGCAAGTTATTACTGTGCTCACCACCCTATTATAGCTCCCTCGTCCCTTAACACCTGACATTTGTCTATTTCGTAAATTGGAAAAAGAATATCGGGCATGCTATAATCTAATATTTATTTATTTTTTTAATTAGATATTTTTTATTTGAAAGCCAAAAAGTTTCCAGAGTTATGACATTTTTTGTTAAAAACAGTCAAAAAGACAACCAGAATTACGAGTTACATACACCAGTATCTTGATACAAGTCATATGCTGAAAATTTAGTAAAAGAAAAGAAAAGGAAGAAAACACTAATCAAAACTAGAAAAGCTACAATTTCTGGGGAAATTGTGTGAAGTGTTCTTGCTTCCACCAGTAGTCTACAACTGGAGTGGGTGGAGTAACTGGGTGGAGTGGCTTGAAAATGAGGGAGTGATGGCAGTTTAGAAATCATGTCCTGATTTTTCAGCTCACACTCTAGCTTTTGTCAGCTCCCACTCTAGTTTTGAACATTCCGCCATTCATTCCTATGGGACCAATTTCACCACAAACACACAGATATTTCGTGAACCATTCGGCGAAACATTCCACAAAGTAATAGCACACCAATTGGGAACAATCCGCACGTTTCGGTATATTACTGTCTATGTAGTGTAAAAACTGTGGGAGGAGTTAGGATGGAAAATTTGGCTATAATAATAAGAATATATATGTGAGATAACAGTAAGTGGTCTTTCCATGCAAGAACACTTAACTAAACAAGGTGGTGTTTCTGTAACTGTACCTTTTCGGGATATTAACCACATGGGGCAGTAAGTAGCACATGATACGAAACATTTCAGAGTGGCTGTGGCCCCAATTGAGACTGGAAATAAAACCAGAATTATACAAGACCAGGGGGTACTCCTCCACTCAATAACCTATCCTTGACCAGGTGGAAGGGTTCCAGGTAGGGGGTACCTAGCCAGGCCTCCCACAGTTTCATGAATTTGCCAACGCTACCTCTGTGATGATAGGTTAGTTTCTCTTGTGATACCGTATTATTTACCATCTTAACCTACGCAGCTTATGAAGGGGGTGTTTTGGTTTTGCGCAATGAGTTTCCAAGCCAAAAATAAGAGGCGGAGTATTGACGTGTATACACGGGGTTCAAAATTCTCTTCATCCAACCAGCCTAAGAGGTATAGTTTAGGGTCTAACATAAGGGTGAGAGAAAAGATAATAATAACCAATGACAGTATTAGTACTTCTGGAGGAAAAGAGATTTAATCTCCAGATACGGAAAGGTTTAGTCACAGTAAGAGCTGTGAAGGTGTGGAATAGACTCCCTCAAGAGTTGGTTCTGGCCAACTCAGTGGATTGCTTTAAAAAGGCTTGAATTATTTACTAGTTACGCATAATATAACTGGATACTAACATTCACATTTACTAACATTTAAGTTGATCCAGGGAATATCCGATTGCCTCTCGGGGGATCAAGAAGGAATTTTTTCCCTTGCAGGAGCAAATTTGATCATGCTTTGCTGTTTTTTTTTTTGCCTTCCTCTGGATCAACTGTGGGTATAGGATTATAACTTTTTTTTTTGGTTGAACTGGATATACTTTTGTCTTTTTTCAGCTAGACTAACTATGTAACTATGTATTGAGACCCAATATCACTATAATATATTATTCTTGAGAGAACACAAAGTCTTAGCTATTGAATGGGTGAGTCCATTTATTACTACTGTAGTCCAGTGAAAATCATTGGTTAATAGAGCCGTCCTTTAAAATTTAATCAAACCTGGGACTTATGGTTTAATTCTTCTCTCATGTTAGAACTGGGGTAAGGGTGACCATCATTCTAGAGATGAGCGAATCGAAGTATCCGAAGTGGAATTCGAGTCGAATTTCGGAAAAATTTCGATTCGTGCCGAATCCGAAAAACAGCCTAATTCGGACGCGCGAATCGAAATTTTTCCGAAAATGGCGGCTGACATGTGCGGCGACGGAGCGGGGATGTCGGGGAAGGCGCGCAGACAAGGCGCGCTGCCCCATAATGCATTCCTCAACGACATGTGATCGCATCAGCCAATCAGCAGCCAGCCAGCCAGCACTGTGTAATGGTCGAGGTATATATAGCGGCCATTTTGGAAATCTTCATTTGCCTGCAGTCATTGAACAGAGGCAGACCGCTCTGTACTAGGGACAGGGACAGAGTTAGGGCCACAGAAACGAGAATTGGGGACAGAGAGAAGTTACTTAGGGACAGAGAACCATTACTCAGGGACACAGACTTGTTAATGAGGGCCACAGAATCGTTATTTAGGGACAAAGAAACGCTAGTTAGGGCCACAGAATTCATACTCAGGGACAGACAGAATTGTTACTCAGTGCCAGAGAATTGTTACTTAGGGCCACAGAAACGTTATTAGGGCCACAGAATTTTTACTCAGGGACAGACAGAATTGTTACTGAGTGCCAGAGAATTGTTACTCAGGGACAGACAGAATTGTTACTGAGTGCCAGAGAATTCTTACTCAGGGCCACAGAATTCATTCTCAGGGACAGACAGAATTGTTACTCAGGGACAGACAGAATTGTTACTGAGTGCCAGAGAATTGTTACTCAGGGACAGACAGAATTGTTACTGAGTGCCAGAGAATTGTTACTCAGGGACAGACAGAATTGTTACTGAGTGCCAGAGAATTGTTACTCTCACAGACACAAAATTGTTACTTGCACAGACACAGAATTGTTACTTGCACAGACACACAATTGTTACTCAGGGCCACAGAATTCATACTCAGGGACAGACAGAATTGTTACTGAGTGCCAGAGAATTCTTACTCAGGGCCACAGAATTCATACTCAGGGACAGACAGAATTGTTACTCAGGGACAGACAGAATTGTTACTGAGTGCCAGAGAATTGTTACTCAGGGACAGACAGAATTGTTACTGAGTGCCAGAGAATTCTTACTCAGGGACAGACAGAATTGTTACTGAGTGCCAGAGAATTGTTACTCTCACAGACACAAAATTGTTACTTGCACAGACACAGAATTGTTACTCGCACAGAGACAGAATTGTTACTCAGGGCCACAGAATTCATACTCAGGGACAGACAGAATTGTTACTGAGTGCCAGAGAATTGTTACTCAGGGACAGACAGAATTGTTACTGAGTGCCAGAGAATTGTTACTCTCACAGACACAAAATTGTTACTTGCACAGACACAGAATTGTTACTTGCACAGACACACAATTGTTACTCAGGGCCACAGAATTCATACTCAGGGACAGACAGAATTGTTACTGAGTGCCAGAGAATTCTTACTCAGGGCCACAGAATTCATACTCAGGGACAGACAGAATTGTTACTCAGGGACAGACAGAATTGTTACTGAGTGCCAGAGAATTGTTACTCAGGGACAGACAGAATTGTTACTGAGTGCCAGAGAATTGTTACTCTCACAGACACAAAATTGTTACTTGCACAGACACAGAATTGTTACTTGCACAGACACACAATTGTTACTCAGGGCCACAGAATTCATACTCAGGGACAGACAGAATTGTTACTGAGTGCCAGAGAATTGTTACTCAGGGACAGACAGAATTGTTACTGAGTGCCAGAGAATTGTTACTCTCACAGACACAAAATTGTTACTTGCACAGACACAGAATTGTTACTTGCACAGACACACAATTGTTACTGAGTGCCAGAGAATTGTTACTCAGGGACAGACAGAATTGTTACTGAGTGCCAGAGAATTGTTACTCAGGGACAGACAGAATTGTTACTGAGTGCCAGAGAATTGTTACTCAGGGACAGACAGAATTGTTACTGAGTGCCAGAGAATTGTTACTCTCACAGACACAAAATTGTTACTTGCACAGACACAGAATTGTTACTCGCACAGAGACAGAATTGTTACTCAGGGCCACAGAATTCATACTCAGGGACAGACAGAATTGTTACTGAGTGCCAGAGAATTGTTACTCAGGGACAGACAGAATTGTTACTGAGTGCCAGAGAATTGTTACTCTCACAGACACAAAATTGTTACTTGCACAGACACAGAATTGTTACTTGCACAGACACACAATTGTTACTCAGGGCCACAGAATTCATACTCAGGGACAGACAGAATTGTTACTGAGTGCCAGAGAATTGTTACTCAGGGACAGACAGAATTGTTACTGAGTGCCAGAGAATTGTTACTCAGGGGACAGACAGAATTGTTACTGAGTGCCAGAGAATTGTTACTCTCACAGACACAAAATTGTTACTTGCACAGACACAGAATTGTTACTCGCACAGAGACAGAATTGTTACTCAGGGCCACAGAATTCATACTCAGGGACAGACAGAATTGTTACTGAGTGCCAGAGAATTGTTACTCAGGGACAGACAGAATTGTTACTGAGTGCCAGAGAATTGTTACTCTCACAGACACAAAATTGTTACTTGCACAGACACAGAATTGTTACTTGCACAGACACACAATTGTTACTCAGGGCCACAGAATTCATACTCAGGGACAGACAGAATTGTTACTGAGTGCCAGAGAATTGTTACTCAGGGACAGACAGAATTGTTACTGAGTGCCAGAGAATTGTTACTCTCACAGACACAAAATTGTTACTTGCACAGACACAGAATTGTTACTCGCACAGAGACAGAATTGTTACTCAGGGCCACAGAATTCATACTCAGGGACAGACAGAATTGTTACTGAGTGCCAGAGAATTGTTACTCAGGGAAGACAGAATTGTTACTGAGTGCCATAGAATTGTTACTCAGGGACAGACAGAATTGTTACTGAGTGCCAGAGAATTGTTACTCTCACAGACACAAAATTGTTACTTGCACAGACACAGAATTGTTACTCGCACAGAGACAGAATTGTTACTCAGGGCCACAGAATTCATACTCAGGGACAGACAGAATTGTTACTGAGTGCCAGAGAATTGTTACTCAGGGACAGACAGAATTGTTACTGAGTGCCAGAGAATTGTTACTCTCACAGACACAAAATTGTTACTTGCACAGACACAGAATTGTTACTTGCACAGACACACAATTGTTACTGAGTGCCAGAGAATTGTTACTCAGGGACAGACAGAATTGTTACTGAGTGCCAGAGAATTGTTACTCAGGGACAGACAGAATTGTTACTGAGTGCCAGAGAATTGTTACTCAGGGACAGACAGAATTGTTACTGAGTGCCAGAGAATTGTTACTCTCACAGACACAAAATTGTTACTTGCACAGACACAGAATTGTTACTCGCACAGAGACAGAATTGTTACTCAGGGCCACAGAATTCATACTCAGGGACAGACAGAATTGTTACTGAGTGCCAGAGAATTGTTACTCAGGGACAGACAGAATTGTTACTGAGTGCCAGAGAATTGTTACTCTCACAGACACAAAATTGTTACTTGCACAGACACAGAATTGTTACTTGCACAGACACACAATTGTTACTCAGGGCCACAGAATTCATACTCAGGGACAGACAGAATTGTTACTGAGTGCCAGAGAATTCTTACTCAGGGCCACAGAATTCATACTCAGGGACAGACAGAATTGTTACTCAGGGACAGACAGAATTGTTACTGAGTGCCAGAGAATTGTTACTCAGGGACAGACAGAATTGTTACTGAGTGCCAGAGAATTGTTACTCTCACAGACACAAAATTGTTACTTGCACAGACACAGAATTGTTACTTGCACAGACACACAATTGTTACTCAGGGCCACAGAATTCATACTCAGGGACAGACAGAATTGTTACTGAGTGCCAGAGAATTGTTACTCAGGGACACCTAATCGTTGAATTAAATAGTATGTCAGACAACATGCAGAGGAGTGGCAGAGGAGGCAATGTTTTAGGAGCGAGCAGACGTGGCAGCAGAGGAAGGGGTCGAGGCAGCAGTATTCGCAGCCAGAGGCCAGTGCTCCCGGTGTCATCCAGCGGTCGTGTCTCCACCGACAACCCTGCCGTCATTGATTGGTTGGCTCGGTCGTCTTCCTCTTCCCAGGTCACCTCTGACACCTACAGCCAACGGTCGGTGGGTACGTCAGACACAACCGTTAGTTGGCATGGCCCGGGACCAAGCCCACTGAAATCACGTGTCCTCTACCTGCCCCTGTCCTTTGCTGTTCCCTCACCAAGCGAAGTATCGCATGCTGTGGGCTCAGCCCCACTGTACAGTGAGGAAGAGCTAACAGAGGGCGGTCAGGAACGGGGGGAGACATCGGCCTTTTCAGCAGCCAAGCGAACAAGTACTGGCGAGGAGAGTGGCTCGGTAGCCGGTCTAGAGACAGGTCTGTCTCCTGACCCAGACGCAGCCGAGGGGGCTAGTAGTGAGGCGGAGACCCTACTTGATGATGAGGAGGTTGATCGCACTTGGCAGCCTCGTCGTCATCAGGCAATTTCTTCCGCATCATCAGGAGAAGAGGGTGGCAGCTTGGCAGCGAGCAAAACAGTCGGTGGGTTGCCCAGGAGACAGCAGCAGGGTCGCATCAGTGTCAGTGGAGCCAAACGTCCACGGAGTAGAGCACCAGCTCCACTGCAGCCTACCACCACGGCCAGTAGTGGTGCCGGTGCGCACGGAGGAAGTAGCAGTCAGCCAGTGAAGAGTAGCGGGGGCAAAGTTTCCTACTCGGTGGTGTGGCAATTTTTCCTCAAGCCGCCCGAGGAAGTAAACGTAGCCGTATGTCGACTATGTGGCCAGAAATGCAAGCGTGGCCAGGGGGCCCATGTTGGGACTACAGCGTTGCGTCAGCATATGCAGCGTCACCATTCGGTGGCCTGGGAAAACCGTGATAAACATACGGCGGTTCTGCCTGCCCCAGCCCCCGCTCCATCACCCGCTCCGTTACTTGCTCCGTCACCCGACGTCGTCAATCGCCCTCTATCAGCCAGTCAAGGCTCCAACACCTCTGCTGAGGGGAGTTGTCGCTCATTGGCATCTTCCGCTCGTTCAGATGCTCCTTCTCCTGCTACTCCTCTTCTCGGATTCCCGTCAACAGTCTTTCTTGGAATCCGTATCCAAGAGACAACAGTTTGCGAGCACGCACCCGACGGTGCAAAAGCTGAACGTCCTCCTGTCCAAGTTGCTGGTGCTGCAGTCCCTCCCTTTCCAACTGGTGGACTCAGCACCTTTCCGAGAAATGATGGCTTGTGCCGCGCCGCGGTGGAGAGTGCCAAGCCGTCATTTCTTTGCCCAAAAGGCAGTGCCAGCCCTGCATTCACATGTAGAAGAGATGGTGGGCCAGTCTTTGAGCATGTCGGTCTCTGCCAAAGTGCACGGCAGCGCCGACGTGTGGAGCTGTAACTACGGTCAGGGACAGTACATGTCATTTACGGCCCACTGGGTGAACGTGGTGCCGGCACAGCCGCACCAGCAACTTGGACAGGTCACGACGCTTTTGCCTCCACGTTTGCACGTCCTTGGTCCAGCAAGCATGTCCGCCTCTACCACCTCTTTTTCCGCCGTGTCCTCAGCCGCCACCCCCGTGCCAAGTCCCATTACCCGACCGGCATATCACATGTGCAGGGCGCAACGGTGTCACGCTGTGCTGCACCTGGTATGCCTTGGCGAACGTAGTCACACAGGGGAGGAACTGCTGAGTGTAATGAACAGAGAAATCGACAGATGGCTGTCTCCGCGCAAACTAAAAATCGGAACCATGTTGACTGACAACGGAAAGAACATGGTGTCTGCTCTGCGTCAAGGAAGGTTGTGCCATGCGCCATGCATGGCTCACGTGTTCAATCTGGTTGTCAAGCGGTTCCTAAAATCCACCATCCCACTGCAAGACATCCTTAAAATGTCACGTAAACTGTGCATGCATTTCAGCCATTCCTACACCGCAAAGAACACCCTCATTGAGCTGCAGCGGCAGAACGGAATTCCACAGCATCGCCTGATCTGCGACGTTGCAACAAGGTGGAATTCAACCCTACACATGTTAGACCGCCTTTACGAGCAGCGAAAGGCCATCACCGATTTCCTGATGTTACAAGCGGATAAAGGTACTCCCCTGTGTAACTTAGATGTCAGCCATTGGCAGCTCATGCGTGACACCTGCCGCTTGCTCAGGCCCTTTGAGGAGGCCACGCTATTCGTGAGTCGGCAGGACTATGGGATGAACGACGTCATTCCTCTGTTGCACGTCCTGGAACAAATGCTGTTAACAATGGCTGGTCAGGGTGCGGTAGACGTGGCGCACAGATCTCAACGCCACATGACCCCTGTGGGGGCAGGACAGGAAGAAGAGGAGGAGGTAGAGGAGGACATTTGTGCTCAGGAATTATTGAGTGAAATGGGTGGTTTTTCCACTCAGCGGACAGGAGTGGAGGAGCAGGAGCATCTGGTAGAGGAGGAGGAGGAGGAGACAGAGGACCCAGACGCACCGTGGCAGTATGCTGTGGAGATGGAGGCAGGGAGTCCCTCGCATTCCTTGGCACAAATGGCCCATAGCATGCTCGGTTGCTTGCGTAGCGACAGCCGAATAATAACCATCAGACAGAGGGATGACTTTTGGCTGTCCACCTTGTTGGACCCTCGCTACCGGTCCAAAATGGTGGCCTTTTTCACACCTGCTGAGAGGGAGGCCAAAATTACGTACTATAAAAACCACCTATGTAGTCAGTTGGTCTCTGCCTTTGTGCGCCAACGTCCATCCTCAGACACTGTGGGCCCTGTGCGCTCGCGTTCCGCTGGCATGGCAGCAGGGGAGGGGTGGGGTGGTAGGAGCAGTGGCAGCTCCACCAGCAGCGGCTGCCTCAGTCTGCAGTCGATGATGAGTAGCTTTCTTCACCAGCGCAGTGAGGAAACTACTAACCAGCCGCAGCAGCAGCAGCAGCATCAGGTGGACCTGGAGCAGGAGCTCAAACAACAGGCTTGGGCCTACTTGGACAGCACCCTGCCAACCGAGGTAGACAATCCCCTTGACTACTGGGCAACGAAACTTGACCTTTGGCCCCAACTAGCTGAATTTGCCCTTGAAAGGCTGTCATGCCCGGCCAGTAGCGTGGCATCGGAGCGCGTGTTTAGTGCGGCAGGAGGTATTGTAACTCCGCGGAGGACACGACTGTCCACCCAAAGTGTGGAGAGACTCACGTTTGTGAAAATGAATCAGGCGTGGATTAGTCTGGATTTCAAACCACCAGTTCCTGACACAACTGACTAAATCCGCCATGAATCATGCCTCAAACATGTGCCACTTTCAGGTCTCCTCACACTGCTGGTGTGTTGAATTTTTTGACATAGGGTGCTGGCAGATTACGGGCCTCCTATAGCTGCTGCCAGGCCCCTAATCTGCCATAGGCCCCTATATACCGCCTCCTCCTGCTGCTGCCAGGTCCAGAGTCTCTCATGGGTCCCTGTACGGCCTCCCATTGCTGCTGTCTCCATCGCCACACTCTGCTGCCATGTGCCACTTTCAGGTCTCTTCACACTGCTGGTGTGTTAAATTTTTTGACATAGGGTGCAGGCAGATTACGGGCCTCACATAGCTGCTGCCAGGCCCCTAATCTGCCATGGGCCCCTATATACCACCTCCTCCTGCTGCTGCCAGGTCCAGAGTCTCTCATGGGTCCCTGTACGGCCTCCCATTGCTGCTGTCTCCATCGCCACACTCTGCTGCCATGTGCCACTTTCAGGTCTCTTCACACTGCTGGTGTGTTAAATTTTTTGACATAGGGTGCTGCAAGATAACGGGCCTCACATAGCTGCTGCCAGGCCCCTAATCTGCCATGGGCCCCTATATACCGCCTCCTCATGCTGCTGCCAAGTCCAGAGTCTGTCATGGTCCCTGTACGGCCTCCCATTGCTGCTGTCTCCATCGCCACACTCTGCTGCCATGTGCCACTTTCAGGTCTCTTCACACTGCTGGTGTGTTAAATTTTTTGACATAGGGTGCTGCAAGATAACGGGCCTCACATAGCTGCTGCCAGGCCCCTAATCTGCCATGGGCCCCTATATACCGCCTCCTCATGCTGCTGCCAAGTCCAGAGTCTGTCATGGTCCCTGTACGGCCTCCCATTGCTGCTGTCTCCATCGCCACACTCTGCTGCCATGTGCCACTTTCAGGTCTCTTCACACTGCTGGTGTGTTAAATTTTTTGACATAGGGTGCAGGCAGATTACGGGCCTCACATAGCTGCTGCCAGGCCCCTAATCTGCCATGGGCCCCTATATACCGCCTCCTCATGCTGCTGCCAAGTCTAGAGTCTCTCATGGGTCCCTGTACGGCCTCCCATTGCTGCTGTCTCCATCGCCACACTCTGCTGCCATGTGCCACTTTCAGGTCTCTTCACACTGCTGGTGTGTTAAATTTTTTGACATAGGGTGCTGCAAGATAACGGGCCTCACATAGCTGCTGCCAGGCCCCTAATCTGCCATGGGCCCCTATATACCGCCTCCTCATGCTGCTGCCAAGTCCAGAGTCTGTCATGGTCCCTGTACGGCCTCCCATTGCTGCTGTCTCCATCGCCACACTCTGCTGCCATGTGCCACTTTCAGGTCTCTTCACACTGCTGGTGTGTTAAATTTTTTGACATAGGGTGCTGCAAGATAACGGGCCTCACATAGCTGCTGCCAGGCCCCTAATCTGCCATGGGCCCCTATATACCGCCTCCTCATGCTGCTGCCAAGTCTAGAGTCTCTCATGGGTCCCTGTACGGCCTCCCATTGCTGCTGTCTCCATCGCCACACTCTGCTGCCATGTGCCACTTTCAGGTCTCTTCACACTGCTGGTGTGTTAAATTTTTTGACATAGGGTGCTGCAAGATAACGGGCCTCACATAGCTGCTGCCAGGCCCCTAATCTGCCATGGGCCCCTATATACCGCCTCCTCATGCTGCTGCCAAGTCCAGAGTCTGTCATGGTCCCTGTACGGCCTCCCATTGCTGCTGTCTCCATCGCCACACTCTGCTGCCATGTGCCACTTTCAGGTCTCTTCACACTGCTGGTGTGTTAAATTTTTTGACATAGGGTGCAGGCAGATTACGGGCCTCACATAGCTGCTGCCAGGCCCCTAATCTGCCATGGGCCCCTATATACCGCCTCCTCATGCTGCTGCCAAGTCTAGAGTCTCTCATGGGTCCCTGTACGGCCTCCCATTGCTGCTGTCTCCATCGCCACACTCTGCTGCCATGTGCCACTTTCAGGTCTCTTCACACTGCTGGTGTGTTAAATTTTTTGACATAGGGTGCAGGCAGATTACGGGCCTCACATAGCTGCTGCCAGGCCCCTAATCTGCCATGGGCCCCTATATACCGCCTCCTCATGCTGCTGCCAAGTCCAGAGTCTGTCATGGTCCCTGTACGGCCTCCCATTGCTGCTGTCTCCATCGCCACACTCTGCTGCCATGTGCCACTTTCAGGTCTCTTCACACTGCTGGTGTGTTAAATTTTTTGACATAGGGTGCAGGCAGATTACGGGCCTCACATAGCTGCTGCCAGGCCCCTAATCTGCCATGGGCCCCTATATACCGCCTCCTCATGCTGCTGCCAAGTCTAGAGTCTCTCATGGGTCCCTGTACGGCCTCCCATTGCTGCTGTCTCCATCGCCACACTCTGCTGCCATGTGCCACTTTCAGGTCTCTTCACACTGCTGGTGTGTTAAATTTTTTGACATAGGGTGCTGCAAGATAACGGGCCTCACATAGCTGCTGCCAGGCCCCTAATCTGCCATGGGCCCCTATATACCGCCTCCTCATGCTGCTGCCAAGTCCAGAGTCTGTCATGGTCCCTGTACGGCCTCCCATTGCTGCTGTCTCCATCGCCACACTCTGCTGCCATGTGCCACTTTCAGGTCTCTTCACACTGCTGGTGTGTTAAATTTTTTGACATAGGGTGCTGCAAGATAACGGGCCTCACATAGCTGCTGCCAGGCCCCTAATCTGCCATGGGCCCCTATATACCGCCTCCTCATGCTGCTGCCAAGTCTAGAGTCTCTCATGGGTCCCTGTACGGCCTCCCATTGCTGCTGTCTCCATCGCCACACTCTGCTGCCATGTGCCACTTTCAGGTCTCTTCACACTGCTGGTGTGTTAAATTTTTTGACATAGGGTGCTGCAAGATAACGGGCCTCACATAGCTGCTGCCAGGCCCCTAATCTGCCATGGGCCCCTATATACCGCCTCCTCATGCTGCTGCCAAGTCTAGAGTCTCTCATGGGTCCCTGTACGGCCTCCCATTGCTGCTGTCTCCATCGCCACACTCTGCTGCCATGTGCCACTTTCAGGTCTCTTCACACTGCTGGTGTGTTAAATTTTTTGACATAGGGTGCAGGCAGATTACGGGCCTCACATAGCTGCTGCCAGGCCCCTAATCTGCCATGGGCCCCTATATACCGCCTCCTCATGCTGCTGCCAAGTCTAGAGTCTCTCATGGGTCCCTGTACGGCCTCCCATTGCTGCTGTCTCCATCGCCACACTCTGCTGCCATGTGCCACTTTCAGGTCTCTTCACACTGCTGGTGTGTTAAATTTTTTGACATAGGGTGCTGCAAGATAACGGGCCTCACATAGCTGCTGCCAGGCCCCTAATCTGCCATGGGCCCCTATATACCGCCTCCTCATGCTGCTGCCAAGTCCAGAGTCTGTCATGGTCCCTGTACGGCCTCCCATTGCTGCTGTCTCCATCGCCACACTCTGCTGCCATGTGCCACTTTCAGGTCTCTTCACACTGCTGGTGTGTTAAATTTTTTGACATAGGGTGCAGGCAGATTACGGGCCTCACATAGCTGCTGCCAGGCCCCTAATCTGCCATGGGCCCCTATATACCGCCTCCTCATGCTGCTGCCAAGTCTAGAGTCTCTCATGGGTCCCTGTACGGCCTCCCATTGCTGCTGTCTCCATCGCCACACTCTGCTGCCATGTGCCACTTTCAGGTCTCTTCACACTGCTGGTGTGTTAAATTTTTTGACATAGGGTGCTGCAAGATAACGGGCCTCACATAGCTGCTGCCAGGCCCCTAATCTGCCATGGGCCCCTATATACCGCCTCCTCATGCTGCTGCCAAGTCCAGAGTCTGTCATGGTCCCTGTACGGCCTCCCATTGCTGCTGTCTCCATCGCCACACTCTGCTGCCATGTGCCACTTTCAGGTCTCTTCACACTGCTGGTGTGTTAAATTTTTTGACATAGGGTGCTGCAAGATAACGGGCCTCACATAGCTGCTGCCAGGCCCCTAATCTGCCATGGGCCCCTATATACCGCCTCCTCATGCTGCTGCCAAGTCTAGAGTCTCTCATGGGTCCCTGTACGGCCTCCCATTGCTGCTGTCTCCATCGCCACACTCTGCTGCCATGTGCCACTTTCAGGTCTCTTCACACTGCTGGTGTGTTAAATTTTTTGACATAGGGTGCTGCAAGATAACGGGCCTCACATAGCTGCTGCCAGGCCCCTAATCTGCCATGGGCCCCTATATACCGCCTCCTCATGCTGCTGCCAAGTCTAGAGTCTCTCATGGGTCCCTGTACGGCCTCCCATTGCTGCTGTCTCCATCGCCACACTCTGCTGCCATGTGCCACTTTCAGGTCTCTTCACACTGCTGGTGTGTTAAATTTTTTGACATAGGGTGCAGGCAGATTACGGGCCTCACATAGCTGCTGCCAGGCCCCTAATCTGCCATGGGCCCCTATATACCGCCTCCTCATGCTGCTGCCAAGTCCAGAGTCTGTCATGGTCCCTGTACGGCCTCCCATTGCTGCTGTCTCCATCGCCACACTCTGCTGCCATGTGCCACTTTCAGGTCTCTTCACACTGCTGGTGTGTTAAATTTTTTGACATAGGGTGCAGGCAGATTACGGGCCTCACATAGCTGCTGCCAGGCCCCTAATCTGCCATGGGCCCCTATATACCGCCTCCTCATGCTGCTGCCAAGTCTAGAGTCTCTCATGGGTCCCTGTACGGCCTCCCATTGCTGCTGTCTCCATCGCCACACTCTGCTGCCATGTGCCACTTTCAGGTCTCTTCACACTGCTGGTGTGTTAAATTTTTTGACATAGGGTGCAGGCAGATTACGGGCCTCACATAGCTGCTGCCAGGCCCCTAATCTGCCATGGGCCCCTATATACCGCCTCCTCATGCTGCTGCCAAGTCCAGAGTCTGTCATGGTCCCTGTACGGCCTCCCATTGCTGCTGTCTCCATCGCCACACTCTGCTGCCATGTGCCACTTTCAGGTCTCTTCACACTGCTGGTGTGTTAAATTTTTTGACATAGGGTGCAGGCAGATTACGGGCCTCACATAGCTGCTGCCAGGCCCCTAATCTGCCATGGGCCCCTATATACCGCCTCCTCATGCTGCTGCCAAGTCCAGAGTCTGTCATGGTCCCTGTACGGCCTCCCATTGCTGCTGTCTCCATCGCCACACTCTGCTGCCATGTGCCACTTTCAGGTCTCTTCACACTGCTGGTGTGTTAAATTTTTTGACATAGGGTGCTGCAAGATAACGGGCCTCACATAGCTGCTGCCAGGCCCCTAATCTGCCATGGGCCCCTATATACCGCCTCCTCATGCTGCTGCCAAGTCCAGAGTCTGTCATGGTCCCTGTACGGCCTCCCATTGCTGCTGTCTCCATCGCCACACTCTGCTGCCATGTGCCACTTTCAGGTCTCTTCACACTGCTGGTGTGTTAAATTTTTTGACATAGGGTGCTGCAAGATAACGGGCCTCACATAGCTGCTGCCAGGCCCCTAATCTGCCATGGGCCCCTATATACCGCCTCCTCATGCTGCTGCCAAGTCCAGAGTCTGTCATGGTCCCTGTACGGCCTCCCATTGCTGCTGTCTCCATCGCCACACTCTGCTGCCATGTGCCACTTTCAGGTCTCTTCACACTGCTGGTGTGTTAAATTTTTTGACATAGGGTGCAGGCAGATTACGGGCCTCACATAGCTGCTGCCAGGCCCCTAATCTGCCATGGGCCCCTATATACCGCCTCCTCATGCTGCTGCCAAGTCCAGAGTCTGTCATGGTCCCTGTACGGCCTCCCATTGCTGCTGTCTCCATCGCCACACTCTGCTGCCATGTGCCACTTTCAGGTCTCTTCACACTGCTGGTGTGTTAAATTTTTTGACATAGGGTGCAGGCAGATTACGGGCCTCACATAGCTGCTGCCAGGCCCCTAATCTGCCATGGGCCCCTATATACCACCTCCTCCTGCTGCTGCCAGGTCCAGAGTCTCTCATGGGTCCCTGTACGGCCTCCCATTGCTGCTGTCTCCATCGCCACACTCTGCTGCCATGTGCCACTTTCAGGTCTCTTCACACTGCTGGTGTGTTAAATTTTTTGACATAGGGTGCTGCAAGATAACGGGCCTCACATAGCTGCTGCCAGGCCCCTAATCTGCCATGGGCCCCTATATACCGCCTCCTCATGCTGCTGCCAAGTCCAGAGTCTCTCATGGGTCCCTGTACGGCCTCCCATTGCTGCTGTCTCCATCGCCACACTCTGCTGCCATGTGCCACTTTCAGGTCTCTTCACACTGCTGGTGTGTTAAATTTTTTGACATAGGGTGCTGCAAGATAACGGGCCTCACATAGCTGCTGCCAGGCCCCTAATCAGCCATGGGCCCCTATACCGCCTCCTCCTGCTGCTGCCAGGTCCAGAGTCTCTCATGCCATGTGCCACTTTCAGGTCTCTTCACACTGCTGGTGTGTTAAATTTTTTGACATAGGGTGCAGGCAGATTACGGGCCTCACATAGCTGCTGCCAGGCCCCTAATCTGCCATGGGCCCCTATATACCGCCTCCTCATGCTGCTGCCAAGTCTAGAGTCTCTCATGGGTCCCTGTACGGCCTCCCATTGCTGCTGTCTCCATCGCCACACTCTGCTGCCATGTGCCACTTTCAGGTCTCTTCACACTGCTGGTGTGTTAAATTTTTTGACATAGGGTGCTGGCAGATTACGGGCCTCCTATAGCTGCTGCCAGGCCCCTAATCTGCCATGGGCCCCTATATACCGCCTCCTCATGCTGCTGCCAAGTTCAGAGTCTGTCATGGGTCCCTGTACGGCCTCCCATTGCTGCTGTCTCCATCGCCACACTCTGCCATGTGCCACTTTCAGGTCTCCTCACACTGCTGGTGTGTTGAATTTTTTGACATAGGGTGCTGGCAGATTACGGGCCTCCTATAGCTGCTGCCAGGCCCCTAATCTGCCATAAGCCCCTATATACCGCCTCCTCATGCTGCTGCCAAGTCCAGAGTCTGTCATGGGTCCCTGTACGGCCTCCCATTGCTGCTGTCTCCATCGCCACACTCTGCCATGTGCCACTTTCAGGTCTCCTCACACACTGCTGGTGTGTTGAATTTTTTGACATAGGGTGCTGGCAGATTACGGGCCTCCTATAGCTGCTGCCAGGCCCCTAATCTGCCGTAGGCCCCTATATACCGCCTCCTCATGCTGCTGCCAGGTCCAGAGTCTCTCATGGGTCCCTGTACGGCCTCCCATTGCTGCTGTCTCCATCGCCACACTCTGCCATGTGCCACTTTCAGGTCTCCTCACACTGCTGGTGTGTTCCATTTTTTGTCATAGGGTGCTGGCAGATTATGGGCCTCCCATAACTGCTGCCAGGCCCCTAATCTGCCATGGGCCCCTATACCGACTCCTCATGCTGTGACGTTGCAACAAGGTGGAATTCAACCCTACATATGTTAGACCGCCTTTACGAACAGCAAAAGGCCATCACAGATTTCCTGATGTTAAAAGCAGATAAAGGTACTCCCTGTGTAACTTAGATGTCAGCCATTGGCAGCTCATGCGTGACACCTGCGCTTGCTCAGGCCCTTTGAGGAGGCCACGCTATTCGTGAGTCGGCAGGACTATGGGATGAACGACGTCATTCCTCTGTTGCACGTCCTGGAACAAATGCTGTTAACAATGGCTGGTCAGGGTGCGGTAGACGTGGCGCACAGATCTCAACGCCACATGGCCCCTGTGGGGGCAGGACTGGAAGAAGAGGAGGAGGTAGAGGAGGACATTGGTGCTCAGGAATTATTGAGTGAAATGGGTGGTTTTTCCACTCAGCGGACAGGAGTGGAGGAGCAGGAGCATCTGGTAGAGGAGGAGGAAGAGGAGACAGAGGACCTAGACGCACCGTGGCAGTATGCTGTGGAGATGGAGGCAGGGAGTCCCTCGCATTCCTTGGCACAAATGGCCCATAGCATGCTCGGTTGCTTGCGTAGCGACAGCCGAATAATAACCATCAGACAGAGGGATGACTTTTGGCTGTCCACCTTGTTGGACCCTCGCTACCGTTCAAAAATGGTGGCCTTTTTCACACCTGCTGAGAGGGAGGCCAAAATAACGTACTATAAAAAACACCTATGTAGTCAGCTGGTCTCTGCCTGTCTGCGCCAACGTCCATCCTCAGACACTGTGGGCCCTGTGCGCTCGTGTTCCGCTGCCATGGCAGCAGGGGAGGGGTGGGGTGGTAGGAGCAGTGGCAGCTCCACCAGCAGCGGCTGCCTCAGTCTGCAGTCGATGATGAGTAGCTTTCTTCACCAGCGCAGTGAGGAAACTACTAACCAGCCGCAGCAGCAGCAGCAGCATCAGGTGGACCTGGAGCAGGACCTCAAACAACAGGCTTAGGCCTACTTGGACAGCACCCTGCCAACCGAGGTAGACAATCCCCTTGACTACTGGGCAACGAAACTTGACCTTTGGCCCCAACTAGCTGAATTTGCCCTTGAAAGGCTGTCATGCCCGGCCAGTAGCGTGGCATCGGAGCGCGTGTTTAGTGCGGCAGGAGGTATTGCAACTCCGCGGAGGACACGACTGTCCACCCAAAGTGTGGAGAGACTCACGTTTGTGAAAATGAATCAGGCGTGGATTAGTCTGGATTTCAAACCACCAGTTCCTGACACAACTGACTAAATCCGCCATGAATCATGCCCCAAACATGTGCCACTTTCAGGTCTCCTCACACTGCTGGTGTGTTCCATTTTTTGTCATAGGGTGCTGGCAGATTACGGGCCTCCCATAGCTGCTGCCAGGCCCCTAATCTGCCATGGGCCCCTATACCGCCTCCTCATGCTGCTGCCAAGTCCAGAGTCTCTCATGGGTCCCTGTACGGCCTCCCATTGCTGCTGCCTCCATCGCCACACTCTGCCATGTGCCACTTTCAGGTCTCCTCACACTGCTGGTGTGTTCCATTTTTTGTCATAGGGTGCTGGCAGATTACGGGCCTCCCATAGCTGCTGCCAGGCCCCTAATCTGCCATGGGCCCCTATACCGCCTCCTCATGCTGCTGCCAGGTCCAGAGTCTCTCATGGGTCCCTGTACGGCCTCCCATTGCTGCTGTCTCCATCGCCACACTCTGCCATGTGCCACTTTCAGGTCTCCTCACACTGCTGGTGGGTTCCATTTTTTGTCATAGGGTGCTGGCAGATTACGGGCCTCCCATAGCTGCTGCCAGGCCCGTAATCTGCCATGGGCCCCCGTACCGACTCCTCATGCTGCTGCCAGGCCCGTAATCTGTCATGGGCCACTGTTGTCGCTTGTTGGCATATTCCGCTCGTTCAGATGCTCCTTCTCCTGCTACTCCTCTTCACGGATTCCGTCAGCAGTCTTTCTTGGAATCCGTTTCCAAGAGACAACAGTTTGCGAGCACGCACCCGACGGTGCAGAAGCTGAACGTCCTCCTGTCCAAGTTGCTGCTGCCAGGCTCGTAATCTGTCATGCGCCCCTGTACCGCCTCCTCATGCTGCTGCCAGGTCCAGAGTGTGTCATGGGCCCCCGTACCGACTCCTCATGCTGCTGCCAGGCCCGTAATCTGTCATGGGCCCCTGTACCGCCTCCCCATGCTGCTGCCAGGTCCAGAGTGTGTCATGGGTCCCTGTACGGCCTCCCATTGCTGCTGCCAGGCCCGTAATCTGCCATGGGCCCCTGTACCGACTCCTCATGCTGCTGCCAGGCCCGTAATCTGTCATGGGCCCCTGTACCGCCTCCTCATGCTGCTGCCAGGTCCAGAGTGTGTCATGGGTCCCTGTACGGCCTCCCATTGCTGCTGTCTCTATCGCCACACTCTGCCATGTGCCACTTTCAGGTCTCCTCACACTGCTGGTGGTTTCCATTTTTGTCATAGGGTGCTGTATGGCCTCCCATTGCTGCTGCCTCCACCGCCACACTGTGGCTCCACACTCTGGTTTTGGCCCCGTGACTGCCCAAATGAGTGAAGTGTGCGGTGATTCTAAGATCGACGGCACTCATCTGCATGTCATACTGACTGACAGTATTATTTCTCTTCCCCAGCAGACTCCAAGGGCATTTAAATTAAAGGTACAGTGTTCTGCACTAATATTAAGTCTCTCTGAAGCCTAGAAACACCCTTTTTTAAGTTAAATTCACAGCGAATTTATTCGACTCGAATCGAATATTGTCCACGAATTCGCCGAATCAGTCGAATCGAATTTTTCATTTCTTCGCTCATCTCTACATCATTCCATCCTTAGAGTTATGTATACCTCACTCAGTATATACAGTGTATGAAGTTCTTGGAAATGTGCTTTAGAATATATGTACAGTATGTAACCAAGCCGTCCCAGCTTTCCACCTCAATAAAACAGAAAATGCATTCTTTGAATAGCAGCAGTGGTATATTTTGGTTTTGTGCTGCCCTAGGCAACAAAAAAAGTCAGAGTCCGCCTCCACCCCCCCACCTCAGGGGAGAGAGCCTGGCACCGACCAACCATCCCCCCCCCCAAAAAAATGCTGTCCTAGGCAAATGCCTTGTTTGCCTTGTGGTAAATACGTCCCTGAATAGCAGCCATGCTGAGTGAGCAACCTCCTGTGGTTACTATGCAGAAGGGCAACTGATCAGTACTGCTACTAATACTGTAGTAGTCGTGATTACTACAGTGATTTGCAGCTACCACAGGGATTGCTCAGGTATGAGCAATGCATACTTACATTGGTCGAATCTTAACCAATGTAACTACACAATATAATTCAAGTGTTACTATTTTTTTTTAATTAAAATAATAAACACATTACACTTACCTGCTCTGTGCATTGGTTTTGCACAGAGTGGCCCTGATCCTCTTCTTCTCAGGTCCCCCACTGGTGATCTTCACTCCTCTTCTTCGTATGTCCCCCATAGCATTTGCTATGGGGGCACAGAGTGTGTGCTCGCTCCTGAGATGTGTTTCTATGGAGCAACACTCCACATACATACAGCTGGGCTTATCCCGCCTTCCTTCTCACTGCATTTGAATGACAACAGCAGGAGCCAATGGAGTCCTGTGCAATGAGGAAGAGAGGTGAGAAGAGATGCAGCCATGCACAGCACTGGATCTCTTCTCCCCTCTCTTCCTCTTCACACAGGGAAGGGTGAGAACAGAAAAATATAAAATGTTTTTTACCTTAATGCAAGAAATGCATTAAGGTAAAAAGATGTTTTTAGCTTTAGAGTCACTTTAAACTTCAGCTTTAAAGTAAATTACTTTTGAAGATTCAGTCTCATATATAGTCTTAATGTGAGAGAGTTCCACACAAACACTCAAAACAGGTTATTGAGTCTACCCATCACACTCTCTCATCACCTCCCTTCACTGCCTTCCTCAGAAACTGTTATACACCATGGAAATTCTTTCTTTACTTGTTGATACTTTAATGAAAGCTCCGGTGATTGAAGCAATGCCCAAGAATGTACCAGTAAAAAATCCATGACAAAGCTTTCTAAGATCTAACCATTATACGCTATAAAAGGCGTCATTCTTTCTTATGGTATATTTTATGCTAAAAGGCAGAAAATGTAGACTATGACAGAATGCTACAAGTGAATTTGATCTATCAACTAAGGCTAGAGGAGCAATTTCTTATCTTCCTTCATTCTGTATACAGAGTACTAGATAAAATAAACTTAAAGGGCAACTGAAAGAGAAACTTCAATTGGTTTTTTTTGTTTTTTTGTGTGTGTTTTTTTTGTACAAATACTGTAAACAACGCTGTCTTCCTTGCAGATGGTCCTCTGCTCCACCATCTTAGATACTGAAGCTGGCTGTGGCTTTCAGGGTAACCACTCTCTGAATGGTCCTGCATCCTCCTGGGACATGTGACGTGTCTTAGGATGCTGCGGGAAAGGAGGGGTTGGAGCAAGGGATGTCATCCTCACCTAGACGAGGATTGCGGGTACCAATATAAGTAAAAAAAATATTGGTACTCGCTCTCCCCCTCCCCACCTCAGAAAAAAAAATGTAGCTCAGTTACTGGCTTGGTGAAGGGAGCACCCCAGTGGTACGTCACTTTTTGACTAAAGGTCCACATTAACCTATGAAAAAAAGGGTGCTGCATTTCAATTATGAACGTGTTTTCCCTATCCAAGGTATGCAGTTTTTAGACACATAAAGATGATTTTAAGTGCATAGCACAATCCCCTTTCTGCTCTAGTCTTTCTTAGTCTAAATTGAACTGAAAACTCCATATAAAGCTGACCTGTACTCAAAAAGTGAACATTTATTGACTTAAAGGGAATGTACAGTATAGAAAAGTTATTTGTGGCTAAGAAGTACCAAGACTTGTTCTGCCTTAGTAGCACGGGCGGACTGACAACTCATGGGGCCTCTTGGCAATAGGGGATCATGGGGCCCCTGTGTCCTTGCCCAAACTCAAAAAAACCTACGAAAAAGGTACCAGGGGCATCTCATGGGGCCCCCTACTGACCCTGGGCCCTCGGGCAGGGCCCGAGTTTCCAAATAGTCAGTCTGCCCCTGCTTAGTAGCATATCACTTCCTGAGATGTGACTGTGCCTTGGAATGTTGTTATCAAAGATTTAATTGCACCTTTGTCATTGGTTCTGTGGATCTATGTTTTTCTACCTCTCCTGCTTCTCTTCGGACATTTCCAATCATTGGATACCCAGCCATCAGGGAGAGCCTGAGATGAGGAAAAAAGGTGTGTTCTTCTACTAAGATGGTTGCCTCCACATGAAGTCACATTGTGGAACAAAGCACGATAAGTCAGTTCCGGGCAATAGATCAGCTGAAGGTACTTTAGCTTGCAGAAACACTGGGGCTAGTCCTTTGCCCTTCTTTGACCATGTTTAGGCAAGCCTTCACAGTAGAGTTCCTCTCTAATTCACTACAGATGGTATAGGAAGGGGACCTTTGGTCTTAAACCTGGAATGCAAATCCATCCATCTCACACATCCATAAGTCTGACTGGAGGTGCAGAATAATTTATTGTATGGATGGACATATTGCACAGGTGACCACCTATTACAGTACCACACTTGAATTCACTGAGCTCCTGAGACCGACCCATTCTTTTACAAATGTTTGTAGAAGCAGTCTGCATGCCTATGTGCCTGATTTTATACACTTGTGGCCATGGAGGTGATTGGAACACCCGAATCCAATGGTTTGGAGGAGTGTCCCAATACTTTTGGCAATATAGTATACACTACACAATCCCTTTAACTACAAAGCTATTACAAGCCTTTCTGAGCATTGAAATGTGCTCATTAGCACACACAATGGTTTTACAACATTTCTGCACTCTCTCAGTAATCAATCACTTTTCTTCATAGAGGTGGGAGCAGTCCCTGTACTACCTCCTGCTACATTAATTTATTCATCAAATAAAAGAAAGATTGTGGCAGGCAGTGTAAGTACAGAAGGATCCCTCACAACCCTCCTTTTGGAAGAGGCCTCCCCTTGTGTGACCAACCAACAAGACAGAAGGCCCATAGCAACACCATAAGTCTGAGCTCTCCTTTCCTTTCATAGGCAATTCATCTAGTGATACAGCATGCTGAATGCTTTCATATCAGTCTTCTGGAGGTTCCCAACTGTATACATGTTGATTTTAACTAAATATGTTTGCTAACTGCTATTGCTACCTGTATAAATCATTGTGAATCTAGACATGTCTCCCTCTTTGTTTTATTGCGCCCCATATAAGTACTTGGTCTGCAATGACTATAGTGTTGACTTGTAGAAGGCCGACTCTCCCGATATCAGGTGAAATTTCAATAATAAGAGCACACATACACACCTATACCTCCCAATGTTTTGAGATGGGAATGAGGGACACCTATTAGCAAATGTATGTAGGTATAGGACACACACCCTGCCAAGCCCCCTTAAAGGAGAATTATAAATAAAAAAGATTTGTTAAACCCACAAGTGTTTTTTTTTACTACTATTCCTGTATATTGGCTTTTGAAGTTTACAAATGCAACAATTTAGAAGCTGGATGAAAGGTTTAGCACTGGGAAACACTTTTTGAAAGATAAATAGTGCATTGTATATACACTTATATAGGTCAAACCGAAATGAGGGTCAAATAAGGAGGAAAGAGGGAAAGAGGGGCTTTGTTCCAAATCAGGGACAGTACCTTGAAATTAAGGATAATTTTTTTTTTTTTTAAGTCCGCAAACGTGCAACTATAATGAAAAAACCCGTAAGTGAATCACAAAAAAAGTGCAAGTGCAAAACACCACACGAAAAAGTGCACTTAGGGGTGTGCTTTGTCCTACCCCTAAAGGGGCTGGACCACTACCCTGATCCCCCGGGGCACGAAGCTCCTGACGGGGACAAGGTTCCCATTTGGTCGTCCTGGCCAAAAGGCCTGGTGGACCACCGTTCCTTGTGTCCAGCCGAAGCCAGACACCCAGTACTTGGTCAGGGGGCTCTCCCGGAGAGAAAACCCCCTAGGGACAGGGGAGGAAGGAACCAAGAGGCCACACATCCTCCCCCTAGACTTCAGGGTAGGCCCCACACCCTCCATCCTGTGAAAACACACACATAAGTAAAGAAAAAAGTGACAAGACGTGGGAGGTGTTAAATTAAATAAATAAATAAACAGAAAATAAAAAAGAAATTAGGGATAATTGGGAGGTATGCACACCAGAGACTGGCTAGCATAACTCACCTGCCCTTCAGATTGTTTTCCATGGGACAAATCCCTGTTTCCCTGCAGTTCTTTTGGTTATGGGTATCTGCTACTAGTAATAGGTGAGATAATTATCTGACACAGGCAACTCTCACCTTGGTCGTGTCTCTGGGTACCTTACGATGAAAATTAGGAAAAGCAATATTTCTTATCTATTGATTATCCACAGCTTTATGCAATCCGCAGACTAGCAAATCCTCCAAATTATTCACTGCCTTGGGTCAGGGAACCCACCTTGCAAAGCATCTCCAGCAGACAGTTCCGCCCTGTGTTATTGTCTGTCTGTATTTGTATGCAAAAGAGGTTGAAATGATTTGTCCTTCTCAGCGTCTGCAAACTGTTAACACATGGTGAAAACAAAGACACAGAGGCCTTAAACACAAGCGTCAGCTTCTGCAGGTGTCAGAACCAAGCAAAAAATGATTTCTGCAGTCTTTGTAACAAAGCATCCTCTTGTCTGTAAAAGGGTTCTTCATAATAATAGCGTCTGTAGTTTAATTTTAATTACATAATATTTTGTTGTAGTCCTCCGAAATATAGGCCACTGCATTGCAGGGTTGTTGCTGAGTTCAGGGCTGGCTTTCTGGATCTCACTGCGTAGATGTCACCACTGGTCCCAGTGACTAAAATGCCGTAATCCTAGGCAAACACTATGCAAAACAATTTTTGCACGAATTTTCCAATGTCTTTCTTTGTTCTTGTGGCAAAGTAATTAAAGTGTATTTTTCAGGTACAAGGATGTGGCATATGTCTGTCACATTTATAGTGTGTAGGCTCAGGTTTTTTGTTAACCAACCCTATTTAAAGTGGTGGTAAACCCAACTGTTTATCCCATTTTGTGTAAAGATCAAATAATTCAGACATATGATTACAAATATATTTTATTATTTATTTCTTAGGTCATGTGACCATGTTTGGTTTATACAGATCAGTATGGCCAGGTCAGGAGATGGGCTAAGTGACTGTAGGTTGCATGTCCTGCTGTCATTGTCCCAGCTTTTTCACACCTTCCTCCAGGGCCTATGCAGAGCAGACTGTGCTGTCAGTCAAGCATCTGATCTGCCTCCTTCGAGGATGTGAACCAGTGCGACCAGCCACTGACCCAACTCAGCCAATCAACAGCAAGGCTCTTACTTTCCATTCATCATACATCAGCATCAGAGGTTGGTCATCAGCTCTGAGGAAAGGGATTCGTCCCCGAAACGCATCAGCCATATGACCGCACTGACAGTGAGAACACCTTGCCCGCCGTTGTGGCCATTGTCATTTTTCTATGCTTTTTAGATACATGCTTCGTCTGTGAGTATGTTTTTATTATTCTTTCACTCCTACAATAAACCTTGGATAATGCACTAGGTGTGTGCGCCACCTGTTTTCTCTCTATCCAATGTCTAGTAAGTAATACATGACTTACTTATTAAAAGAGAAGCATAAATACTGTGGTGGCAATGATGCTAATGCCTAGTACCCACATGGAGTTTTTTTTTTTTTCGTTCAACCCAGCAGTCTGAACAAAGAAAAACTAAGAGATCGCCATATCGGGCAGCACAGTGGCTAAATGGTTAGCACTTCTGCCTGGCAGTACTAGGGTCGTTGGTTTGAATCCCAGCCATGGCACCACCTGCCTGGAGTTTGCATGTTCTCCCTGTGCCTGCGTGGGTTTCCTCCGGGTACTCCGGTTTCCTCCCACACCCCAAAGACATGCTGGTAGGTTAATTGGCTCCTGTCTAAATTGTCCCTAGTATGTATGACTGTGACTTAGGGACTTTATATTGTACACCCCTTGAGGGTTAGGGACTGATTGAATGTACAACGATATGTAAAGCGCTGCGTAAATTGACGGAGCTATACAAGTACCTGAAATAAATAAATACTAACTAAGCATTGTTAGTGCAGCAATCTTCTGATTGTGTTCTGACATGGGAACCACTCCCTGGTGAAACACACTGATCAGCACTCACAGCCATTGGCTCATTAGACCAGCTTCTGTTGGACAGGCTGCTGTACACACAGGTCGAATGTGTCCTGCATGACCTGGTCCACTGCGCAAATCCCACGGGAAGGTGCACGGAATGCCTGAGGGGTTTTGAAGAGGGTCCCCTCTCCTCTTGACTCTGAGGAGTTTATTTACTAAAGCTGGAGAGTCCAAAATCAGACTCCCTTCTGCATAGAAACCAATAAGCTTCTAACCTCAGCTTGTTCAATGAAGCTTTGGCAATGAAACCTGGAAGCTGATTGGTTTCTATGCAGAACGAAGTCTGATTTTGGACTCTCCAGCTTTAGTAAATAAACCCCTGAGTGTCTTCCAGTGGTGGGAATTTGTGCAGTGGACCAGGTCATGGAGGTGGTGTGCCCTCTGTTTTTGTTTTTCCAGTGTACTTCTTGGGCTTCCCTTGTCCTCAGGGGGCTGCAGAGCCCTGTCAAACTTCAAGGTCTACCATTGCTGGAACATTCACCTGGAATGCAGGAGGTTGTTCTTTCTAATTTACATCAAATCCCTGTGTTTTGGTGCAGGCTGAAGAAACAGGCTCACCGTCCAGCCCAGCTGTGAGTAGCCTGTAAAACTCTATTGGAGGTTGAAGGCTGCTGGAGCTAGGCAGTACACCGAATGGTACTCCCATTTAGGGCAGCGTGAATGTATGCCTTCAATGCAAACTGCATGCATTTTGGCCATTCATCGTTGGGTGTATTCTCACCTTTATGGTTAGTACCACTTGGTGCACCGTCCAGCCCCATCCAGCTGCAGCAGCTTTCAGCCTCTAATAGATTTTTTCAGGTGCCAGCAGTGGAGTTGGACAGTGAATCTGTGTCTTCCGCCCATACAAAAATGCTGGGCTCTCATGTACCAGGGCTAAACGTCCAGTGTGCATAGGGCCTTATGTGTCTTTACATACTGTGTCATTGGAATTAAAAATGCTGAAAAAAGTCAAAGAAATACTATTACTTTGACTACATGGTGGCTACAAACAGCATTAAGTAGCAGCTGTAATGTCAGGCTTGTGTATGTCAAACAATATGGTAAACTTGAAAGGCAAGTACAATTTTATTCTGAGCTTCCTAGTCAAAACAACAAGCTGGAACCGTTTGACATGATTTTTCTTAACAGAATCAGTACTGGTAACAAAGATAAATACACCTGGGTGGAGTAGATGATGTGAAAGGCTCTTGGCATTGCCTCACAGAAGACAGTTTAGTAGACTGTAGTACCTGCAATTACGCTATAAGTAAGGTAGATCCACTTGACTTGCAATTTACTGCCACGGCTTATATGACTAGAGGCAACTATGTCTATTGCTCAGAGCGATACTGTCTTTAAATAAAGTTTAATGGGAAATATATCATGCAGACTACAGGCTGTCAGAATTATTTTTTTCCGCTAATGCTTCAGCAAGCAGATCTAATACATACAGATTACTGTTCTGCTTTTCCTCTTCTTTTTGAAAGGTTTTATTCAGCTGTTTATGGCATTTTTCATGTGTGTTTTTTCAAGCAAATCTATTTTTATGGGTATCTGATCAGCTTAAAGCAACTGTCACTTAAATAAACGTTGCAATGCAAACTGTACCTGCAAAGAAGAATTCAAATACTTACCACTCCCGCTGCCAGTGCTGCTCCATTAGAGAGAAATTGCCCACTGAACCATCTTCAGAAATCACCAATTTTTGGAGTTTTGAGCTTCTGTGCCCCCTGCTGCTCTCAAAAGTTATTCCTGCAGACCCCCACATCCCTACAGGACACAGTAGTAACATAGTTGTGACATAGGGGATGGGGAGAGGAACCAGTGGGGGCAATAGGGGAAACACAAAGCAAAGAACATTCCCAGAAGTGTTGGTTTCTGAAGAGACTTTAGTGGACAATTTTGTTCAGAGGAAGTGTCAATTAGCAGCACAGACAACATGAGAGTAAAGCTGAACTGCAGGAATTATTTGTAATAAATACTTTTGTAGCACTACCCCCTTAGGAGTTGCATGAGATTTGGGTCCCCCTATAGTCCTGCATAGCCAGGCAACATGCATTTTCCATTCAGACTTGCATCCAAGAGACAGTGACCAGGCCTTGAGCTTGTTTTGATGTTTTATTAGGGGATAATAAAACTTGGATTGGGTAAGGAGTGTGCAGGATGCCCAATGGAACTGGAACTGAGGACAAATTTCCTGAAACTATTTACAAGTCTGTACAGCAAACGATCCTCTTCTGGAGTGCTTTCCAGCCTCTCACAGTTTACCACCCCAGTCCCCAGACTTTCCTCAGAATCCCTGAGCAGGGGATCCAGTGTCTACTCAATCCTTCCTTCCCCTGTGCTGCTGGTGGGTTGGTGGTTGCTACCATGCCTTCTAGCTGGGCTGCTCCTTCTCTGCCTTACAGTTGGTCCTCTCTCAGAGGTAAAGTCTCGAGTTTTCCTCCTTCCAAGGTCCTGTGCCTGCAGGTGAGCCCCTCTCCATCTGGGCCCCCTCACAAGCTCCTGTCTCCAGCCTAACATTTTCTCTGTCTTCCACCTGAACTCTCCTACTGCTGAGCAAGCTCAATCACTTTTAAGGGTTGTCCTGGTCACTTGCCAAGCCTCCTCTTAGGAATCAGCCAGGATCTCTCAAAAGTGCAGATAAGCCACTCCTTAGATCCACCCACTGCTTCTAGACCTTTCTCCAAAGTTCTAGAGCAGGGGGAGATTTCAGAGGGCTGGTCTGCAGATACTCTCAGCCCTGACCACAAATTGATTCCTGCTACCTATTACTCCCAGGCTGCTACTTAGCGAACAACTGGAGTATAGCTCCCCCTAGCTAAACAGGAGGGTGCTACACTTACATTGGTCCGTCTATGCAAAATGTATGTATGTGTTACTCATACTTGATGGAAAACCTGGAAATCATTGTAGCTGTTGGTGCTACTACAGTGATAGCTATTATCTTTTGGATTCTGCTCAGGTACTAAATGAGCAGCTGCCCCACTGCACACTTACCAAAGGGGGTCACTTGCTTGGCATCGCCACTATTCATAGAATACAAGGCATTCTCTGAATGGACAAGGTAAAGATTGTCACCCCTCCCCTCCACTAAATGCCGGCTTCTCCTTCTCTCCCTCCCACAGCCATTCAGTGGCTGCAGGAGGAAAATGGAGAGATTGATTCCTCTATATGCAGCCACCTCTGATGCTCCTCCTATCCAGCCTCTATTTGCTGGCCCCCTTCCCGCAGCTGCTGGATTCCTCCCTCCCCTCTCCTGCTGGGTGCTGCGGGGTTCTTTGCAGATGGGGAGCATCGAAGGGGGCAGTAAATGTGTCATTTATTGGCCCCTTCCTTTTCTGAATGGACAGTCAATGATTGGTATTGAGCACTGACTCTGCCCATTCATAACTGAAACATAGTAAACTGTTTACTATGCTTCGGTTTATGAATGGACAGGAATTATTCCTGTCCTTTCATTCTGTGCAGCTGAGGATGCAGAGAAGGAGATTGAGGGCTGTGTCCTAAATCTCTTTTCTTTGTCTTAAAGGGTGGAACATTAGAGGTCTGTTTAGACCCCTGATATTTCACCAAAGCTCCCCAACGGGGATCCTAAAAAAATGTAAAAAATTATTTTAAAAATTATTTTTAAAAAATTTAAAAAATGGCAAAAAAACCCCCACAAACATAAATAAAATAACAAAAGTAAAAAAACTAACACCAGTGGTGGAACAACCAGGGTCACATGGTTTCTTTCAGCGGGGCCCTGAAGGTTCTAATTATGCTACTGTTCAGGGTATTTATGCATCCTCCCAGAATCCTCTGGGTCAGGATTCCCAGGGATTGGCTTGGGCTACATAAATATTAAGCTGCTGATTAAAATCATCCTGCCTCTATAACCCAGAGCTCCTCCAGTGAACAGGGGGAGGAAAACAATCATGCAGCCTCTGGAACACAGGCCAGACCAAAACAATCAAATACAGCTTCACTGGTTACAGTGAGCTAGAACTACATTTACCTACACTTATGCTACAACTCAAAGAATTTACAGCCCCACTAGATACAGTGGGTCAAACTAAATTTGCCTATCATGGCAAGAAACTAGGAGGGTGCTACATGTATATCAATGCTAAATTTTGAATACTGGCCACTAGGGATATGCAAGAGGCAAAAAGATGTGGACAAGCCTTTGTACCATCAGGAAATTACAGAGATTTGCCTGTCAAAAGTATTTAGGGTTGGTCTGTGCAGGAGGGCTTGGGAGGCAACTGCAGGTAGGCACCTCTAGGTGCCTGCAAACTATACCTACAGCAGGTTTTTTAATGTTCTTAACAGACTCCCCTCACTTTTAGCTTCTTCCTAATTGCTTTTCATCATGCTTAAAGTATAACTAAAGGCAAAACCTTTTTTTTTTTTAGTTTTGGATAGAGTGGAGAGGGATTAGAACACCTGTCAGTCTTTATTCCTGTCTGTGCTCCCGTTAAGGAGATTTACTCTTTATTTTTCCTATTAATCAATTTTGGGTTCTCCCCAGGAAAGTAGTAGAGGGGAAATCTTCCAGTCTTCTCTTAATTTGCAGGGATTTCCTCTCACTTCCTATTTGGCTATGGGACAGGAAGTGAAAAGAAATCTTTGCAATAAGACACAGATGGTAAAAATAAATGTGACAGGGGGTTATAACTCTCCCTTGCTCTATCCAAAATGAAAAAAAAAAGTTTTAGCTATAGTTCTACTTAAAACGACGCTAAAAGAATTTCTCTTCCATTACCTTTTCCTTACCAACTAAATTTCCCCAAATACTATGTGTCCCTGGTTATACATAAGCAATTAGATAGGTCATGTACTGCTGCTATAGCTATAGAGTAATATTAGCTCATTGTGCAAACGACAGCAGGATTTTGGCTTAATGAACATTTCTTGAGAAAATATTTAGTTCTAATTTTAAAGTCTATCTACTCTGTAGTTATCTCCCACTCCTACTTTTTTTCCTCTCCCTTCACCCTCCAGACCTTTCACTCATCCTTCAGATAAACCCTTATGACTGATTGCTGTAAATGTAGAGGTGGCACTGCTAGGTCTTAAAACCGTGATTTGATTCACAAGTGACTTGGTTACAAAGTGATACATCACTCTGATTAATCTCAGAGCTTTAAAATATCTGTTATCATCATTGCTGCTGGAAGTCAGTGCCTTCTTCAATATAGAAACATCCATGGGCATTACGTTAAAAGATGACACCACCAAAATCAGTATGTTGTTTTATCTCCATGTTTTCCCTCTATAGATAATAACAAATTGCAGTGAATTCGGTGATGGAACTGAGAGGGAAAAAAAAGTGGGGTTGCAACAAGCAGCACTGTATAAGGATCTGGATTTTGAGAGTGGATCCTTTTAGTGAAGAGATACTGCACTTAAACCATTTGCAGGAGAGTCTAGGCCAAGCCCGGTGTCACTTCACTATGCTGATAACCAAATACTATTTCCTAGAGTCACACTCTCTCTAGTGTGGGATGTCTCTAGCAGTCTTTCTGTAATGTGAGCAGTCTCTGGAATGTGTGGGGTCTCTGGTAGTCTTTCTGTAACTTTGACGTCTCTATTATGGCAGTTCCTTTGTTAACATAAAGCAATGATAAATTCAATTTTAAGTAAGGAGGTATTAAAGGGGCATTATTACTGAAGTGTGCTTTGGGATGCACAGGCCCTGATAGGAGTTAGCAATAGGAATGTCTCCTGCACATAAGTGTGGAGGACTGGAGGCAGTGATCCTGATTTAGCTCCAGTGGGTGTGTGTATCAATATTGACCAACGCATGGACCAAGCCTTGCTGCTCTCGCTCACAACCGGGGAAGTCCAGACAGAAACTGCAAAAAAGACAAAGCAAGAGTGCACTGGCCTAGCGCATTATCCCAAAAAGATTTATTATGTTATAAATAAAAACAGAAACATGATGACATTTCGCATATCTAAAGCCACTTGGTGCAGTGACCGATAGGAGCCAATAGACCCTGACGTCTAGATAAGAGCCATCCCAGGGCTAAAATGCGCTGAAGTGTTTCGAGGGCAACCCCTTTCCTCAAAGCCCTCAGGAAGAGGGTCAGGTGCATTTTAGGATGGCTGTCATCTAGATGTCAGGGTCTATTGGCTCCTATTGGTCATTGCACCAAGTGGCTGTTATTAGATATGTGAATTGTCATCACATGTTTGTGATTATGTTTTTAATAATACAATAAACCTTTTTGGGATACTGCACTAGGCCAGTGCGCTCTTGCTTTGTCTTTTTTACTTTTTCCTGATTGGTGTTAACCAGTGACAAATATAAAGCATCTTTGCTTTGTAAAAACTGCCTCACCACCCTAGAAGTCTGGTATGCAGTAGGGAGGGTGAATGGTCCTTTTCAAAACACCCTCCCTGCCTGCAGAGTAAAGCATTGATAAAAATTACCATTTGTGGCTTGGAGAGCCAGTTTTGACTAATTTAAAGGAATAGAATGAGGAAGACAATGTGGGAGCAGCAGTGCCAGATTAAACTCTGTAGAGGCCCCTAGACAGTTGAAACCTAAGGGCTTCCCTCGCAGATTTCTGGAGGGTTTTTGTGTGCACGCTCTGGTGGGATAACATTGAACTAAGCCGTGTGCACATCAGCCACTAGATGAAGATGACCATCACTACTGTACATTACACATGTGTAGGTTGCACCAAACGTTTTTTATAAACTGATAGCTGAAACAAGATGAGCTTTTAAGAGATAAACTATAATATGAACCTGATGTCTATGGTTTATGTATTTTAGGTTGTTATTGGGTACATTACATTAATATAATATTTTCTCTAGAGTCTTTAATGTTAAGTTCTTGTTTCTTTGAGTTGATTCAGTTTTTATATCTTTTCTTAACAATTTAAGAAAGCTTCACTGCAGTTTTCTTTCAATTGCTAATTTGGTCCATTGTTGCCCTTAAACTGTGGGGAGCCCATAGGTGTTGACTATTCTGCCTACTTGGTAATCCAGCACTGGGAAGCAGGCAGCCTAGCTGAAAGCCTGGGGGGCCTAATAACAATAGCAAGTTCTATTGTATGTATAAGGTGGAAAATTCAGTTTCAAATCTACCACACAGGATGCACATAGCTAAACTGCTGGTCATTTGTGGCTAGGGTTAGCCATATTTTAAAGAACCTCCCTACACAAGCAAAATTAAACATCTGCAATCACAGCTAAATTTTGATACCATTCTGATATCATTGTGCAACATTCTCAGTGATATAATTGCATTATTACACTCTACAATGTTGGGTATTCTACTACAGCCTTTCTCAACAAATGTTCCTTGAAATCATAAGGTTTCATCACAGGTTTCCAGGACTTCCTTAAACAGTGGAATGATAATAATTGACCTTAAGGTGCCTACATAGCTCAAGAATCAAGCAGAATTGGAGTCAGTGGAGCCTCTTTTTTTGTCTCAGACAAATCACCACTAACATCAATGATTGTAGCTGTCTCTAAGGTGGTCATTCTTCCCACTGATGCCCCAATGTAGGGGAAATTCATTTCGCTAACCATTGTAAAGGGAAGTCTTTCCACTGACCACCAATTAAATGGAGCATTTCTTCACTGACAATCAATGTATAGGGACACTACAATTTCATACTCTGCCCTACTTTCCTGGCCATTAGGTTTCATTTTCTTTCATGATTACTACAAAAAGTAATTTTGCTGCATATTGTTAAAAAAAAAATGTACTGTATGTGTCAAATAAGCTAGGTGCACCACATTCTTTCTCTTATACTTATTATTATATGTACAACTTACCATCAATCTAATATACTGTCAGCTTATATATTTTAGAGACATGAAAATGCCTAACTCGGGGCTTAGAACCTCTCCCAGACAGCCTCACACCATCCATGGAGCACCCTAAGCACCATAAAAAAAAACATTATTCATAACTTTTTAGCAGATGTATTCAGCTGGGTCCAATGTTGACACGTCCTCTTTGACCTCTTCTTTCTGCAGTGGGAGGCAAATCCTAAATGCTGCTGAGAGCAGCACCAATAATGATGTAGTGCACCTCTCTATAGCCGCCTTCTGGTTTGGGTAGGGTGGGAGGGGTGATGCCCTGAGACCCTGGCCTAGCAGAAAGTGGGTAAATGATGATGAGTGTCATTCAACTCTAAAGAAAAGTGTTGACTAGAAGCTTTAGACATTGGCTGGATATGCTACCGAAGCTGCTTTTTTTTCTGTTCAGCTGTGAAGATCCATTCAATTGTTTAAAACCAAGGTAGGACTGGGCTTTAAAACTTAGTTCCAGCTTTACCGTCAGTCCTGTGCAGGTATACAGGCTCCTCTACAACAAGGACAGGGTGCGTTAGATGTTGCAGCAAGTCAGATAGAGCCTACTTCATTCCAAATAAAAGGAGGTACGGCATTACCCAGCCCTTTCCTCACCTGCCTGGCTGTTCCCAATCATGGAATCATGTATAAGTGCTACCTACAATCTGCAAGCAAATGCAATCTGCTTAGGAATGTCCACTCCTCCAGACTGACATCCACCCATCAAGGAATTTTGATATTTGAATAACTTCTCCTATGAGCCAGCCCATTGATTGCACCAGGTCTGAGGGTTCTTAAAGTGGAGTTCCACTCACCCTGTCAAAAAAAGAAAAGTCAGCAGCTACAAAAACTGTAGCTGCTGACTTCTAAAAAACAGCCACTTATCTGTCCCTTGGTCCCGCGGTGTGTCCCCTGCAGCCCATTTCACCGATTGTCCTGTATTCCAGGAGGCCGGCATCTTCAGTGTGGGCACCCGGGTGTGACTGCTTGCGGCTTCACAGCCGGGTACTCACTGCACATGCGCGAGTAGCGCTGCACTTCATGAATGGTCCTGTAGTCTTCTGGGACCTGTCACATGTCCCAAAAGACTACAGGGAGGGAGGACACCTTCCGCTTCTGATCGCCTAGGCGTTCGGACCAGAAGTGGGAGCGGGTACCTGTCAAATTCGAGTACCTGCTCCCCCCCCCCGCCCCCCAAAGGTGCCAATCCTTAATGGGGAGCGGGGGAGACGTCCTTAAAGCGGAACTTCCCCTTTTGGGTGGAGCTCCACTTTAAGAAGAGTACTAAGGCAGGATGGTGTGATTTTTTTTTTTATTGTATTTTTTTATGTACAGCACCTTGCCAGCCTCTCCCATCAATAATGATCTGTCCTTACTGAATAGAGAACCACAGAGACCCAGTGATGACATCACAGGGTCTAAAATTAGATATGTAATAAGTAAAAAAAAAGGTATTTTAAACATGTCATTAGCATGTTGATGAGGGGGAAAGGAGGAACCAGGGAAGGCAAAATATAAGCAGATTACATTTCAGCTTTAAGAGCTCCTCCAGGTGAAGGCTGATCTACTCTTTTTTTTAAAGTAAATACCTTAAAGAACATAAGTGCTTTATGGTACAGCTTTTTTCAACATAAACTGCAAAAACTTTCCACTCAACTATCGCCTTTATACTAAAGTTACTTCACACTTTTATTACTGTTATTACACTGGATAGAACATATCTTTTAAGCAGATAACACAAGAGCAGTGAAATGGTTGACATTCCACAATGAACAAACAACATCAATAATGATTTAAGTGATCTTTAGGAATGTAAGAGGGCCATAGCTTTTGGTGCTGAATGCCAGAATCTGTACAGTAATTGGATGAAGTGGGGAAAAAATTGTAGCTGCTTAAAATAGGCAGAATGTAGAAAACTATTATCCGTCTAGTATCACTGCTCTTGCACACAGAGGTTTTCTGCTTTAGAACTTGAGCCCAGTATAAAAGCATGTTCCTTATTTTAAAGGAAGATTGTATATTATCTCATTTTTAAATGTTACTACATTCAGTGTTAAAATTTGAAATGTATGTCTTCTGGTCATCTAAATATGAAATATTATAAATTGGAAAGATTCAAGACCCAGACATTTACCATCACTAATATAAATCATACTAATCAGAACACTCTTTAAATACATTGTTATTCAGTATTCATGTATAATATTCATTGATGGTGCCCAGAAGAAGTCTGTGATTTGAATGTTTCCTGTTTCAAAAATCTGAGTAAAACTGCCATACAAATATATTTTGGGGGAAAGCTGACTCATCCCTTACTCAGTGAATTACATTAGAACATTGTAACACAGTATAAGGCAGAGAAATGTCTACTTCTTCTCCACTTAGTCTGTGTCATACAATCAATATAATGTATATCCCATTAAAAGTGGCACACCTAAAAGCACTATATTCATATAAACAGGCCATATTATAATCCAAATGCAATTTCAGAGAAATAACACTTTGTGACAAAAAAAAAAAAATCTGTATACAGAATCTAACAAATTCAAACAGTTGGACACATGTGGAAAAATTAAGGAACTTCAGGGCTGTGTGTGGCTTCTCCCCAGAGGCGGACTGACAACTTATTGGGCCCCCGGGCAATAGGGGATCATGGGGCCCCTGTGTCCTTGCTCAAACTCAAAAAAGCCTATGAAAAAGGTAACAGGGGCATCTCATGGGGCCCCCTACTGACCCTGGGCCCTCGGGCAGTGCCCGAGTTTCCAAATGGTCAGTCCGCCCCTGCTTCTCCCCTGTCATGGCATGTCTACCTAATGTCCCACTAGTGTCCTCTAGGGAATGTGAAAGTATACAAGGTTTTTCTTAGTGTAAAATGAATGCTGGCCATATGATTGAAATTCACATGGTTTAGCGGGGACTGGCCAAATATTAATCAGTGTGTGGCCCTCCTTGCTGAAGAGAGGTTAATCGTTTGGTTGGCTTCTGTTGAAGGGACATGCTTGAAAACTTTTCTCAGGTACTGCTATCAGAATACAATGTCCCGGCATGGAGGATTCCTCCATCGAACTCATTAGTGGATGAATGGAAACAAACAAATAATCTATGGCCAGCTTCAGTAAAATGCAAACTAGTAGCACCCAGCTTTAGAAACTTTCCAAATTATCAGGTAGTAAGAACATTTTACTTGTGTAGTCCATATAGCTGCACAGGGGCCTATCTGGGATCTATGGATCTAGAGATCTATCTATACTAGATCTGGGTTGGTGGTAAACAGGGGAGGACTGACCATTTGAGCACTTGGGCACTGCCCGAGGGACCGGGGTCAGTAGGGGGCCCCATGAGATGCCCCCGGTACCTTTCATAGGCTTTTTTGGGTATAGTTTGGGTGTGGGCAAGGACACAGGGGCCCCATGATCCCATATTGCCTGGGGGCCCCATGAGTTGTCAGTCCGCCCCTGGTGGTAAACCCTTTCCCATCAGAAGACAGGAAGTTGCATACCCATGATATCAGATCACATCCAGCTCCACTAAAACTGGGCAAAGCACACTTCAGTCCTATCTAGAATCATCCCTTTTCAGTGTTTCACCCAATATACAGTAGGTTTGACCAGAGGTGACTACTTCGAATCTCCATGTCATGTAGATCTAGACATCTTTTACTTTAGGGCCTATTCACACCATATCTGGTGACTGCTGGTTTAATCAAGGCCAGTCACTGCAGGGGCACATAGAAAGCAAATGTTTTCTATGTGCCCCGTTTACACAACAACTAATATTCAACAGACATGCTGCATTTTTCCCCAGTGCATTGGTATGCATCACAAGTCACCACATTGCAGTGCAGAGACTTGAATGGGTGTAACTTTGTACTGTATATTGTCAATAAAGTTAAAGCGAAACTAAATTCCCCTCAAAACCAGAGCTGTGGTGTCCTGGAACTCCCTCACCACACACTGACAACTTCAACCAGTGTTCTTATGGATTTCAATCTTCAGCCATATTGAATGACTGGTCCGAGATTATGTAATTCCTATGAATATTCGGGAAATCCCTCACCTCAGCATATGCCAACGTTGTACACTGAGCTGTTCACATTAGTGTGAGTAGGAGCAGTGTGCTGCGGCAGCAGTAAAGACAGAGTCTGGCTGCAGATAAACTCAGAACTTGTATTGCAGAGAATGCCAACTACAAACAACCCCAGCTGGGGAGCACTGCTTTGGGTAACACTCACATTTCAGGTAAATGCAGAGATACATCAGGTAAGGATGCACCAACAGTGTCTGTGACAGAGGGTGGAAGGTGGCCTGACTGGTCTGGTCTCAAAGGGGAGGTTTCCATGAAGGGTTGCAAATTCCTGGCCTGTCCCTACTCATCTGAAACCTTTCCCTGCCGCTATCACTTTCCCTGACAGAAGAGTGCTCTTTCCCTGCTCTCACCACTTTGCAAATGCATGCCAAAACCTGGGGGCAGGGACTCATAAAGACTCTGCTGAAACAAGATGTCTGCCAGGGGTCACCTGGATGCAGCGTAGCCAACCAGGGCACTGCCTTCACCCGGAAGCCATAGAGAAACCAGGTTTCTGACATCCTCTTCAGGATGTGGTACCACTCAGGTTGAACCCCACCTACAGTGGAGAAAACAAACTGCACTTGCCTACATGACCTTTTGACAGGTGAAAAGTAGGAGATATTAAAGCGGAGCTCCACCCAAAAGGGAAAGTTCTGCTTTAAGGACTCTTCTCTGCTTCCCATTAAGGATTGGCACCTTTGGGGGGCGGGGGGGAACGGGTACCCAAATTTGACAGGTGCCCGCTCCCACTTCCAGTCTGATCGCCTAGACCAGAGGTAGGCAACCTTCGGCTCTCTAGCTGTTGTGGCACTACATTTCCCATGAGGCATTGCAACATTACAAAATTGACAGTTACAGCTATGACTTACAGAGGCATGATGGAACTTGTAGTCCTGCAACAGATGGAAAGCAGCAGGTTGCCTATCCCTGGCCTAGGTGATCGGAATCAGAAGTTGTCCTCCCACCCTCCCTGTAGTCTTTTGGGACATGTGACAGGTCCCAGAAGACTACAGGACCATTCATGAAGTACAGTGCTACTCAAGCATGCGCAGTGGGTACCCGGATGTGCAGGACGGCTGGTGAAACGGGCTGTGGGGGACACACTGCTGGACAGAGGGACAGGTAAGTGGCTGTTTTTGTACCTGCTGACTTTTATTTTTTGACAGGGTGAGTGGAACTCCGCTTTAACCATGATATTGGTTTGTCATATCCAATCAGCAAACACTTCTTTTATCCCTGCCTGAATGGCACTAAGACATGTAGTACAGTTGTTCTATTTTCTCTTGATGCCAGTAGGGCAGGAAGTGAAGGTGGTCTTTACTGTCTAACTCAGGTTGTATATTATGAACCATGAGAGAGTTTAGGGCATCACAACAGCTACTCCTTATCTGCATGTACCTTTCTCTCTCTATACAAGGTAAATACTGTAAGTGCTCAAATGTGGGCAGTAGTTCAGTAAGGGGCCCAAAAATTATTCTTACACAGGGACAAAAGTGAAGAGTGCAGAGAAGGGCAACCAAACTGATAAGAGGCATGGAGGAGCTCAGCTACGAAGAAAGATTAAAGGAATTGAATGTATTCTATCTTTAAAAAAGGAGATTAAGGGGGGATATGGTCAACATGTATAAATACATCAGTGGTTCATATAGAGAACTCGGTGTAGAGTTATTCACCCTGAGGTCATCACAGAGGACAAGGGGGCACGCTTTACGTCTGGAGGAAAAGAGAGTTAATCTCCAAATATGGAAAGGTTTCTTCACATTAAGAGCTGTGAAAATGTGGAGTAGACTCCCTCAAGAGTTGGTTTTGGCCAGCTCAGTGGATTGCTTTAAAAAAGTCCTGGATTCTTTTCTAGATACACAGAATATAACTGGATACTAACATTTATGGGTAAAGTTGATCCAGGGAATATCCGATTGCCTCTTGGGGATCAGGAAGGAATTTTTTCCTCTACAGGAGCAAATTGGATCATGCTTTGCTGTTTTGTTTACCTTCCTCTGGATCAACTGTGGGTGTAGGATTATAACCTTTTTTTTTTATTATTTATGGTTGAACTAGATGGACTTTTGTCTTTTTTCAACCAGACTAACCATGTAACTTTGACACTTTGGTAACCACCACTGGTTAGAGGCTCTTATTTAAAGATCTAAAGAACTCTGCCACTAGACTCGATGGTACAAAAAATAATCATTTTGGCCAGAGTTCTATTCTAATTCTTAACAATATAATTTTAGATGAGTTAGCAGAATGTGGCACCTTTCCGAAATCCATTTGAGTGTATTCATCTTTGCAATGTCTCCAAGAAGCCCGCGTGTCTCGCATTGCAGATACAAAGCTTTCATTTAGTGTTATTAGTTGGTGGCGAGGTAAGCACGGAGGCCTGAATTGATCTTCTGAGTAAGCATTTTTCCTTTCCTAATTAATGCTGACTTGCATGTGATAAATTCAGACAGGGAAGTAATTGGATATGACTTCTGCAATGCTTTCTGGTTGATAAAACTGGGACTGCACCAGCTCACTGCTAAAATGTACCATCGGAAAGCCAGAGAATGGTCACTCTGAACCTGATTTGTGCTTTTATTTTCTGAAGTGATTTCATTAGAAAAGAGGTGCCAGAAGTTCAAAGCATTCCGCTGACATCCTTCTCTTCCCAAGATTAAATAGTATGTATATCTTTCATCTTTTTAGGCCCTCCACAGAAAAAATATTATGCGCTGTAGATTAAAGACAGAGATTCCCACACCTACGACCAGGGAGCAGCGATTTATGTATGCATTAAAGTGGAACTGACATCATTTTTCAAGTACTATTTATTGAATATGTAATTTGCTTGACTACCTGGGGATTTTAAAGAGCAAGCAAGGCTGCTAGCTGACATAAATATAGAGAATATTATGCAAAGAGCTGAAGTGTTTACATGCACTAAATATGCCCTTTGTTTAAAATGCTTTTCTATCTTCCATCACTCTTGACTGTGAGCTCAGTGACATGTTGTGACAAAAGTGACAGGGCTTGCGGCGGGATTTAAACTGACACACTCCCAATCCTTATATTTGGCGTATAAACGTTTTCTCCAAAAATGGATCTCGTCCACACCTCCAACTTATAATCAGTAGAGTGACACTGTTCAGGAGGAGCTAACCTATAAACATAGGGGATGCCCAAAAATTTAAAAAAAAAATATGGGCTCTGTGGCCCATGGCTCAGGATTTACTGAGGGAGCCTAGATACTAGTTACACCAGAAGGGTAGGATCATAGTTGATATACTGACTCTGTAAGGACTGTATTACAACATCTTATAATTTAGAATGCGATAAAGTGCTGCATAATAGATAATAATGTGGATACAAGTGCTGGTTAAGTGGACCTTATAAGAAAAAAAACAATTGTACAATGTTTGGAACCATAGTTCAATGCTGTACGTTTTATAGTATGCTATTTTGTTTTTTGTTATGTGTTCTTACTTGGATCGATGTTTGCTCCACATGATAGAATCTGTCTTATGTTTTTTGTACTTTGTTCTTTGTACAAAATATACAGAAAAACCTTAATAAAAATGACTTGATTGAAAAAAAAGACAGTCACGCTGTGATTCCAGTAGGACTTTCTCTTAGTCTTACATTGGATTCAGCAGTGATTTTGTGGAGATGTTTTAACATTACAGTCACACAAGTTAGTAACAGCAGAACTATTTTTTTCTAAATAAACCCAATCACTAAAAATCTCAAATAAGCTTTGACATGTTAATATAAATTCAAAAGTTATTTACAATGTTTTTAAATCTGCACCTCTCGTTAACCTCTTTACATACAGCCATTGTAACTAAATAGCTGGATGGTGCCCTTAAAGGGGTGGGTAGCTGTTTGTCCTTTTGTTTATGTTGGTTATGTGACGATCGCAGCGTCAGACCCCAGCACTTCTCACCAAACTCATGACCGAAGGACTAGCCAATCTAAAACCACGCTGTCACGTGCGTAACAATGCCACGCCCAGCTGCACCCTGCACAAAGATTTTCCAGCTAATGGACCACAATCTGTGTACCAGCAGCCTGGGAGCAATTGTTACTGGGTCAGGTTAATTACGCAATTAACCCTTCATACTGCCACCACCTCCTTTTTGTACAGAGAAAGAGGAAACTCGGCAATATCAGCAATAACACTATGATGTTTGCATAAGCGTCGGTATACCACTGTCACCGCAGGCAGAGATATACCGAAGTTTAAATCACACACACAGTAGCGCTCTTCAGAGGCAGGGATTCTTAGTTTGCATTAAAGAGCTTTAGAAATAGTTCAATACTTTCAGAAAGTAAGATTTATTACTAAAAGGTCAAAAGGGTGCAATAAAAATATTTACAGAAGAAGATGTAGCCAGCGTATATATATATATATATATATATATATATATATATATACAAAGAGCAATAACACAGCAAAGAGATAACAGAAAGGAATTTAGGGAGGTAAAGTACTTGCCAAACATCCTGCTTTAAGCAGATCAGGTTTCAGAGCCAAAAGGATGCCTTATCTCCCAAAGTTAGTTCCGATGTTAAAAGGGAGCTTCTTCAACTTAACTCAACTCAGCTTAGCTCAGCTTTTTCTAGGAACTCAGCAGGGTGTCTCCCTGAAGCAGAGAACCAATAGCCTCATTTGGGGAGGGAGTTGTAGGCGGGGAGCTCAGGCTCTGACCAAAGCCCTCTGAAATTCTACTTTGGTCAATAACTTTTTCTAGGTACATGTAACTGTCAGGAATGGACTGGCCAGCAATGGTGGGACTCACCTGCCTTTTGATCTGCAGTACCAGGGCTGGCCAGCGGGTGCTCCCAGCAATCAGAGACTCAACCTTTCAGCCAGCTAACACCTGGAACTGATGATACTGGTGTATTTAAGGGATGGCCAGACTTGCAGACTCTGCCTTGGTGTTGTGTTTGTCCTGGGCCCTGTATCTGTCCTGCATCCTGTTTCTGTTCCTTTGCTACCTGTTCTGATCCCTGGCTTGTGACCCTGACCATCCCTCTGCCTGACCCTCTGTACTACGCTGCTTGCTACCTGTTCTGATCCCTGGCTTGTGACCCTGACCATCCCTCTGCCTGACCCTCTGTACTACGCTGCTTGCTACCTGCTGAACCTGGCCTGTGACCCCGACCATTCTCCGCTTGCTCCCCCTGTACCTACCTGCCCAATTGATATTGACTCGGCCTGCCTGACGACGCTTGCTTGTATGTACTGTTATCTGTGGGTGGTTGGTTGGGTTTGTTTGCACTGTATTATGTTTAGTATTGCACTGCGTTTATGTTTGTATTGTTAGTGTTAATAAATTACATTGTTAATCACATATCTGAAGTCTGCGTTTCCCTGCTTCAGTCACACACCTCTGGTCATACCTGGGAGCCCTGACAGTAACATTCCACCCACAGGTAGATTAATACGCAGAATCGTCTGCTGAACATCTACATATGAAATATGTCATACCTGCTGGGATGGTTAAGGAGATATTATTTTCTGCTCTCCTGTTGATCTCAGCTAGGGGATGTAATTTATCAAACGATTTGTATTAAAGTGAACAATCCGAATATGTGCTCCATGTTTATGCAATTATGTCCTATTTGAAGATATAAAATTATATGGAAAAGTGAGTTTTTAAATATAAGTCTGTTTTTACGACTACCTGGAATGTCTTTGAAGCTCAGTGAGGGCTTGTTTTATGGTTTTTACGATCCCTTCTCCAGCAAGAGTCTCGCAGACATAGGGGCACCAGCTAGTGGGGTTTATAGCCATTACGCCCTCCCAATGAGTTTGCTGCCTGTGATCTCTGTCATCATCCAGACCACATGTCACTCAACATAGAGGGAGGGGGGATATCGGAGGAAACTGATTTGGGAGAGAGAGATAGAAGATGGAGGGGTTTGGAGCAAAATGGATGACCGCGTTCGTCTGTGTGCATGATTGCTACAGGTTACATTTTCCTTTATATATTGCTTTTTTTTTTAAAGTTTTATCAAAGTGTTACTAAGCCCACAACAATAAAATAAGTCTGTAGATGCAGTAAAGAATGCTTGTTATACTCACTGTGGGACCTAAGGGGTTAATCCTCTGCATTGTGTAAAAATGCTGTTTGACCCTGACTTCTCTGATCCTCCCCTTCTTTCAGTGTCCTCCTCTTATCTCCTGATAAGACATATCGTGTGCAGTCACTCTGCACATGTTCAGTCTGGTGTGTATTGCTAGAGAGGGTTTTTTTTTCTTGGGAGAGTACATGTGATCAGCACAGGGCCAATCAGCACTGTCCAGAGGTCAGGGGATCTGCATGCTCCTAGAGCAAAATGAAAACTCCTCCTACACGCTTTAACCAGTGCTCAGTTGAACACTGGTAGAAATTACAAGACTGTTCTAACTGATGATGGGAAAAGGTATTTAGCAGTTTATATTTACTAAAATAATTGCACTTCCATATTCTGTGTACTGTGGGAAACCGGAAATAGTGAATGCAGGGTCCTGGGTTTAGTAAAACTTTAAGTATCACCCAAAGAATGTTGTCTCCAAACAATTATATAAAGTTTGGGTACAGTACACCAATAATCAAGCGAGCTGCTATGTAAAAATGACAATACCACTCTGCTTTGCTCTGTGAAATTAAACACAAAATGACCTCAAACTTAAAGCCGCTGTGCACAAATACAAATCTCATATAATTCACCATAAATTCAAAATTACAAAATACTGTGCAGCACTGTACAGTATTTTGTAATTTTGAATTTATTTGGGTACAGTCTTGCATGATGGAGTAGTCAGTCAAACCATTGCAACATTGAAAACTGAAAAATGGCCTGGATGGGAAGGGGAGTCACTCTGCCTGTGTATATAAACGCAGACTTTGCGGTTCAGGAGCGAGCCCTCATGAGCACCCTCATAGAAAGTGGCTATGAGGGCACTCGCTGAAGAGGGGGAGACAGGAGTACCCACGGGGACCCAAGAAGAAGGCTGCTTTGTGGCAGGAGTACCCACGGGGTCCAGAGAAGGCTGCTTTGTGGCAGGAGTACCCACGGGCTTCAGAGAAGGCTGCTTTGTGGCAGGAGTACCCACGGGGTCCAGAGAAGGCTGCTTTGTGGCAGGAGTACCCGCAGAGTCCAGAGAAGGCTGCTTTGTGGCAGGAGTACCCACAGGGTCCAGAGAAGGCTCCTTTGTGGCAGGAGTACCCACGGGGTCCAGAGAAGGCTGCTTTGTGGCAGGAGTACCCACGGGCTTCAGAGAAGGCTGCTTTGTGGCAGGAGTACCCATGGGGACCCAAGAAGAAGGCTGCTTTGTGGAAGGAGTACCCACGGGCTTCAGAGAAGGCTGCTTTGTGGCAGGAGTACCCACGGGCTTCAGAGAAGGCTGCTTTGTGGCAGGAGTACCCATGGGGACCCAAGAAGAAGGCTGCTTTGTGGCAGGAGTACCCACGGGCTTCAGAGAAGGCTGCTTTGTGGCAGGAGTACCCACGGGCTTCAGAGAAGGCTGCTTTGTGACAGGAGTACCCACGGGGTCCCGAGAAGAAGGCTGCTTTGTGGAAGGAGTACCCACGGGGTCCAGAGAAGGCTGCTATGTGCAACACCATTGCACAGAGCAGGTAAGTATAGCATATTTATTATTTTAATGAAAAAAATTCTTTAGTATCACTTTAAGATGGTGTGTGGGTGATGTGTTACATGGCATCACATCCCAAAATGATCAGTAGATAAGGTTTTGAAAACAGACTTTAAAAGTGCCCACAACATATTCAACTAGCTTAAAGAGTAACTCCACTCTTAAGAAAAAAAAATTCCCATCTGGGTGATCTATGTATGTTGCAGGGATTTTAACAAACTTTGTTGCAGATTCCTATCTTTTGTTATTGTGAAGAAATACATGTTTGTTTGTCTGTGTCCATGTGCACAGTGAATCTAATGGGAGTGGGTTTATAATTATCAATCAGCTACTTCACCTGCAGGGCTCTAATGAGGAAAGTGGCAGGGTCTGCATCCCTTTAGACATGATTTTGTTTTGGGAATATAACGCAAAAAATTAAATTTTTGTTGCAGGGGATGCTCAAAATCTTTTTTTGTATCTTAGTGCAGCCTTCTGGGAAAATCAACAAGCCAATATTACAAGCAGGAAATTACTTTTCTGGGGGCATTTGGTGCATCATCTGTGTACAGTATACCTCCAGGTAGCCTATTGAATTGCATGCTACAGAAAATTACAGCACTGCATATTGAAAGGGAAATATAATTTTTAATAACATCCACTCACAATATGACTTGTGCCACAATTGTATACGCTATTTTATTTTATTTTTATTTGATAATATACCTTTTAAAATAACATACGTTTATTAACACATAGGTTTAAAATCCGCATGTTAATTATGGAACTGTTTAGCATTATACTCTTAGGGATAGCTGACAGATGGATGTTCCTTTACATGGTGAAATGCAGTTGTCTCTATTCATATCATCTATCCCCTTTTTTGGATTTGACATCCACAGTTCCACAATTAACATCCATACTAAGTTGTAGAGGTGATTACCCCATGAATGTTTGGATTGACACCTTACCTGTGGATTGGGATCAGCTCATGGTTTGAATTAATGATTTTATTAGTCAGTACTACCTTTTGTTTGTCTTTTAGATCTACTACCCCTTGTATACGTTAGTTTATTGGTACACAACTTTTGGTCTCCTTCTTTCTCCTGAAGAAGCCAAGTACTCCTGTGAAATGCATTAAAATTTTGTCCCCTTTAACATCACAGCTTATCCATTTTATGTTAACTGAAGTACTGATATTATCCATGTATCATTAAAGTGACTGTAAACCTCTGACCAGGGGCAGACTGACAACTCATGGGGCCCCCGGGCAATAGGGGATCATGGGGCCCCCGTGTCCTCGCCCACACCCAAAAAAGCCTATGAAAAAGCCAATGAAAGGTACCAGGGGCATCTCATGGGGCCCCCTACTGACCCTGGGCCCTCGGGCAGTGCCCGAGTGTTCGAATGGTCAGTACGCCCCTGCCTCTGACTTGGAATATGAACAAAAAAACATATCCCTCTATAGTGTGTATGGCTAGGTTCACACCTACGAATGCAGTTTGAGTTTGGGCCGTTTATCTGCAGTGCGTTTTGCATTTATTGCACATGCATTTTTCCGTGTTTTTGATGCATTTTGCATTTTTTTAAATTTAATTTAATTTATTTTTTCTTGTTGCTAGGCAGATTTAAAATGCATCAAAGACGTGGAAAAAATGAATCAAAAACGCACTACATGCTTTTCTGCAGCATTTCCATTGAAGTCTATAGGACAAAAAATGCAACTTTTTGCGTTCAAAAAGGTTCATGACCCTTTTCAAAAAATGCACCAGGTGAAAACGCAGAGATGTGAATGTGGCCCATAGGAAATCATGTTAAATGGACTGTAGTTCATTTCTGCAAAACACTGTGGAAAACGATTAGGTGTGAACCTAGGGTAAGTGTCATGTTTGTTTACTGCTTTGTTCCTCTGCTGTCTGCATGAGTCACTTCTGACACGTTTTCCTGACACCAAGAGAAAAATGGTGACGGGAGGGGCCCTCAGCAGATTGACAGCCTCAGCTCTGTTCCTGTGTGCTGTGTGAAGGTGGTGTATCCCTTCCCTCCAATCAGCTCTCAGAGCTCTCCTGACTGATGTAACTTCAGCTCTCCACTCCCTGCTTTTCAGAGCTAAGAGATCCTGTGTAAATTCTGCACTTTTAATGAATGTAGAAGAAAGATGGTTGTAGATAGAGAGGTATAACGTATGTAGTAGGATTTGTTTCATCTTTGTGTATCACCTGAGGCCAGTCACTTCACTGGGTATATAGGAGGGTATACAACCAAAATTTTTTTCCACAAATTTTTATACTTACTATGATTTGTTATGTCATAGAATTCCTTTTTTATCATCCTCCTGTTTTTATACCCCCGAAGAGAGAGAATTATCTGAAACACGTCAGGTTTCCAATGGCTGAATGTCCAGTGAAACAAGTTTCCAGCTTTACGTCAGTTTAAGTTCTTTCATTCACATTTCTGTAGCCACTATGTTGTGACATTTATGGAACGGATACATTTGTAGTATTTTATTGTACTAGAATAAAACTTTTTTTTGCATTTTACCTCAGTGCTTTTTCTGTTGCCTTGTCTAAACATTGGGGGTCTTCCGATCTTTCTGCACAACCATGGAATGTTGGCAACTATTTAAGGACATAGGCTGGTGATATTTGTATTTCCGTTCAGACTGGGGAGTCTATATACAAGCCTTTCTTATGCACTTCAAGCTTGCCATTTATGAGCCATGGGTGGAAGGAAAAAAAACGACTCAATTCCCCCATCAACACAGTGTTGATGGAGGAATACCTCCTGCAGCGCTATTGTATTCTGCCAGCGGGATGGGTGGGATTGGGTCACGGAGCCGGATGACAGAATACGATGATTACTGCTAGTGGCTATAGCCGCTGGCAGTGATCTCACGCAGAAAAATCCGGATCAGGCAGGCTGGTTGCACCAAATCGATAAACTGACTTGGGTACAATCAGCCTGCTAATACTTGGAAATTCGTCACAGCCACATGAACCTCAAATTCTGTAGGAAATACTAGTTTTTGTTCTTTTATAGACCCGATTTTGGTGTCCAAGTGAACAGAAGCTCCTAAACTGAAAAAATCAGTCTTGATTGTTTATAAATACTTGAGCTGTTTATGAGCAGACAGATGTTTTCCTGAGAGCAATAGAACCCTTCCATGACCTTTTAGTTATGATGTTGTTTGCATGTTTCTTTCTGCACTTTCCTGCACTTCTCTCCATATAGTTACATAGTCTAGCTGAAAAAAGACAACAGTCCATCCAGTTCAACCATTTATAAGAGGACCTGTCTCTAAGGGCTCATGTACACTGCTGCTGCTAAACTGACGTTTAGTGAGCGTTTTTTTTCAGCAGCCCCTAAGCTCTCCTTTATGTTTTCCTATGTGTCCATGTACACATAGTCCTTCACAGGCAGTTGAGTTTACAGGCATTTTCTTGAAAGCACAAAAATCGCATTCAGCAGTAGAGTTTACTGGCGTTTCAAATGCCAAAGGCTTGTACACACATTTATGCTCGTTTGCATTTAGAGGCATTTTTAGATGCTGTCCAGAGCCTTTTTTCTTCATCAAAAATGCATGCACAGCATTTTCCATGTATTCAAATGCACCTAGTACACCAGCGCAGTCAGTTCCAGGTTTCGCATGATGGAAAAAAATGGTAGAACGTGCTGCATTCTGCTCATGATGGCATCCATAGTGAATACAACCAGAAAAGACAGGTCATCTCAACACATTCTGATCTCTCTGCTTCTGCTCTCTATTTCTCACAAAATGTCTGAAATAGTTAATTATTTACTATTTTTCAGTGCATTCTGGGCATTTGGGAGGGTCTCCTGAGGTTATCTTTTAAAAATAGTTCTAAACGCAAATGCGCATAAACACGGCTAAACTGACGTTTTTAACCTACATTTTCTAGCAGTCAGAAGAGTTTTTCATATGCCCTGTGTTCATGAGCTCTGAGATGATTTATAACAAGTTAGATAATCTTCGGGGGTGCTGATTTCCAACAATAACCCTATAAATGATTAGAAAATTGTTTATTCCGATAAACATTTCCAACATGTTGGATCTGTCATTTTCGATGGTCGCACGAAAATTGGTTGTTGCTGTGAGCACACTAATGATTCAAAAATCGAACAATCGTTCTTTCAAAATGAAATTTCATTTGTTTTTCAACTCATGTATGGTCGGCTTTAAGCTGGCCATACATGGATTGAAATTCAGGTGGTTCAGCAGAGACCAGTCAAATTTTGATCCCTGTATGGGGAGGCTGATTATACCCAAGTCAACCCATCGAGCGACTTAGGTACAACCAGCCTGTCAGATTTTACTGCATGTGATTACTGCCCGGGGCTATAGCAAGCAGTAATCATTGTTTTATGCCACCTGGGAATGCTCCCCACTCCCTGTGCCCGCCCCTGATGGGCAACAGTCACCTGTGGTGGAAGGAAAGAAATTGATTAATCTATGGCTTGCCTTACCTGTCAAAGAATTTGAATGTCTGTCCATCAAGTCCTGAGATTTACAAAGCCCTGGCAGGCAGCAAAGTCAGCTTGGTGGCCTTTTTTCAGTTAAAGTGATAGTAAAGTCAAAGGTTTTTTACTATAATAAAAAATATGATATATGTGCCTGCTCTGTGCACAGAGCCGTCCCTTACCTCTACTTTGATGGTCTCCCACCGGCACCGCCCACTCCTCTTCTGTTCTGCAGGCCCCCATAGCAAGCCATGTGCTTAGTTTACCTGCAGTGTTGCCACCCATGCCAAGTTCATAAAAAAGGGATTGATTTACTAAATGCAAATACGCTGCTCACTTGGAAGGGAAGTTATACTTTCTAAGGAAATTTCCCCCAGAACTTAGTGAATGTGGTGAAGTGAAACGTTGCAAAGAATACCCAACTTGCACATGATTGGATGATAGCAATAGCAGAGATTCCTTACAGTCTAGTTGCATTTAGCAAATCGACTCCAAAGTATGTAAGATGTGCACAAAGGAGGGAAAGAAAATATGTACAAAGTAAGAGGAAAGCTGTACCTTCCTAACATATAATTAAAAATTATATATATATATATATATATATATATATATATATATATATATATATTTTTTTTTTTTTTCTTCACCACACGCTGTTCCATGCATGCACTAACACAGCATGGTGTCCACCAAAATAAAATAGTTGCAGGTTAGAACTACAGTAAACTTAGGGATAACTTTTAGTGCCGCCTAGATCCCTGCACTCATGTCACAACACTTCTGGATTTGCTTTTGTGACCAGAAAGGAAAAATACTCACGCACACAAATAGCAAATATACTTTGGCACTGTCACTCTCTCACCCTGCCACCCTAAAAACAAATCAACAATGATCTTATGGTGAATATAGCTTTGACCTGATCGCTGAATGTAGGGGGTCGTGGGCCAGGTAAGGACCCATGCAGATGGGAAATGAGCTTATTGCCTGGCATTTTCCATTGCTGCTACCCCATGCCTGCCAGGCTACATTTATCACTTGGATCATTATGCTGTCATTCAAAGCTTGGGTAAACAAGCTAGCAAACACTAGAGGCCCAAACTGCAGAAAGAGACCCTGTATACAATGATGTCCGCTAGAGTGCTTACCCGTGCTGTGCATGAATGACAGTTCCATTCATCATAGAGATAAATGACAGCTCCATTCATCACAGAGATAAATGACAGCTCCAATTCTCACAGAGATGAATGGAGTAGGTCAAATATGCAATGGCACATACGGGAATGCGGGCAATGAACTGAACCTCCCAGCTCATCATCTTTTTGAAAGATGCTTTCATTTTATAGACTCCAAATGGCATCACAAGCGAAGTGAGCAACCATTTCCTCCAAGCAGTTATATAGATATCGAAAACATACATGTCCATGTGCAACCAAGTCCATGTTCAACCAACTCCAAGTTCAACCAAGACAGAAAAATAAATTAAAAACCTGCATTCTTTGGCCCCTGAACCTGCAGTTAATCCAGAGGACGGATAAAACCCCTATAGTGCATAGTCCTATTTTTTGTAACAGGGAAGAAAATCCTTGTAGATAGCCTAAGGATATTAGATACTCCCTAGATTAACAATGTACAATATTATTTCCTAAAAATATTTACAGCTAGCTATATTTTAAGTCCTCATGCATACAGGAAGTTAAAAAATAAAAATCTCCTAGAAGCAAGTTTTTGCAGAAAAAATGCCTGACACTTGTAAAAGTATCTAATGCTTTTACAAACGTTTAGGTGCGGTTATAAGCGTCAAGCGCTTGGGCGTTAATTCATTTCATTGACCAGAATGATAATTTATTCTGACTATTGAAGTTAATTAACACTCAACGCACCTAGCGTTTAGATGCTTTTAGAAGCGTCAAGCGTTTTTTCTGCCAGAATGCTGCTGCTCCTGGATGCACTGGCCCTGGGGTTTTTTTCCTGCAGGTAAATGCTACTGTTACTAAAAGCTTCTAAAATGTGTGCATGGACACATAGGATAACATAGAGGGGCGTTTGGAAACAGTAAAAAAAAAATAAAAAACAACAAAACACACCGTGTGCGTGAGGCCTAAGCGTTTAACACATCTAGCCTGTTTTTGAAACAATCTACAGAGTTGACCCAAACTAGCTTCTTTCACAGTTTTTACTGTAAAGAAGGCTCTCTGTATGTGGAGCTTAAAGTGTACTCTTAGTTTTTAATAATGTAGGGAGAATAGGGAGAAGTAGAAACTCCTTTTATTTTTTTACTCTCTCTGTGTCCTGTTGGGGAGATTTCCCTTCATTTCCTGGTCCAAACACACATGAGATGACGTCTCTCTAAAGTAAGAGAAGTTCTATTCTTAGACAGTTGACACAGATACAAAATGTTCCTATTGGGATAAGAATGCTTTGAGTTTTTATTGCTGAAATTTTACCTTACTACCTGTCCTGGTAATACCAAGACAAGAAATGAAGGAAACATGGGTCACCATGGTAAAAAGGCAGGGGGGAGCTGCAGGAGCTGGAACATGTTACACCCTAAAAACGGTGGTTGCCGAAGGTGAACTTTTCCTTTAAAGCATTGAAGTTAAAAGTTTAATTTAATTATATTTTGCCTTCCCTACCCTTCCCTTAACACACACACAATCAGCATGTTAATAGCATCTCTGTTACATGCTTTTCTTTAGACCCAGTTGGGTGTCTGTGCTTCCCTATGAAATACAGGTAGATCATTGCTGGTGGAAGGTGCCTGCAGCATGCTGTTCATAGCTTCCTGAAAACATCACAGCACCCTGCCTCAGTAGTCCTTTCAAAAGCTCCCATCCCTGATGCAAGCAGTGGGATGGTTCTTTGGAAGAATTATTTAAATATCTCAAATATGCATGCAGGCGGCCTCGATAATGGTTAAATGTGATTCTGAGCCTCCATGATCAAAAGTACTGAAATCCAATTAAAAAAAGGGCCAGGGATAGTCAGGCTGGGGAGGAAAGAATTAGATGATGCTGGATGTTCTCCACCCAGAAAATGAGACATACTAATTTGCTGCTGATTCCAATACACACTTTGAGAAGCTCACAGTGTACAGTGAAGTCAGAGCAAAGAGCTAGCATGGAGTTGAGCTTTAAAGTTAGTGTAGCAAAATGGCAGCCAAGCAACCAGCTTTTCCAGAAGGACAGATAACAAAAGCCCTGTTCTTCCCTCAGCACAGTCTTCCTTTAAAAGTGGGTAAAATTATTCTGTGTGTTTGGTTGAAGTTCAGCCTCTTCTGGCTAATGCACACGGTCAGTCCAAAACAAGAGCCAGTGCATTCCGTCAGATCTGCAATACAGCCTGGCCAAGTGCCGGCCTGCACTGCATTAATAGATTAGTTATTTAGAAATCATCAGGCAGTCAGACAAAAGCCTGCACTCAGCAGATTCAGCCTCTAGTATCCATATTGAATGGCCCAGTAATTATGAAAAGAAAACATAAATTGCACAAAATGTTAGGTGTTTACCATTTTATGTGCGTATGTAAATTCAATTTTATAAATTCAATTTGCACAAAGGCACGTCTCCTTCTTAAGAAAACCTTGTCAATGTCCCTTACGTTAAAATTAATCCAGCAGTGCACTGCAATGATATATGTATATGATGGTACTCCACTATAAATATAGCTACCAAATTCATGTATTAAAGAAATACAGGCAGATTTAGATCATTGTGATTAGTCCATACACAGTGGGAAAAATAATTATTTGATCCCCTGCAGATTTTGTAAGCTTGTCCACTTACAAAGAAATGAAGGGTCTATCATTTTTATCATAGGTCTATTTTAAATGATAGAAACGGAATATCAACTAAAAATCCAGAAAAAACTCATGATACATATTCTATAAATTGAGCTGCAGTTCAGGGAGTAAAATAAGTATTTCCCCTTCCAACCAACAATAATTCTGGCTCCCACAGACAGGCTATGTGCTCATGTGGTACACAGATTAGTCCTGTCAATTTAAGAAGGTGTTCCTAACAACAACTCGTTATGTGTATAATAGAATCTCTTTATTGGGCACCACCATGGGTAAGACCAAAAAGCTGTCAAAGGAAGTCAGGGACAAGCTTGTAGACATGCACAAGGCTGGAATGGGCTACAAGACCATCAGCAAGAAGCTTGGTGAGAAGGAGACAACTGTTGGAGTGAATTTTTCCCAAATGGAAGAAATACAAAATAACCATCCATTGCCCTCGGTCTGGAGCTCCATGCAAGATTTCACCTCATGGGATAAGGATGATCATGAGAAAAGTGAGAGATCAGCCCATAACTATACAGGAGGAGCTTGTGAATGATCTTAAGGCAGTTGGGTCCACAGTGACCAAACAAACCACTGGTAACACAATACACTGCCATAGATTGAAATCCTGCAGCACCTGCAAGGTCCCCCTGCACATGTACAGGCCCATCTGAAGTTTGCCAGTGAACATCTAAATGATTCAGAGAAGGATTGGGAGAAAGTGCTGTGGTCAGATGAGAGACCAAAATTGAGCTCTTTGGCATTAACTAGACCCGCATTGTTTGGAGGAAGAAAAATGCTGACTATGACACTAAGAATACCATCCCTACAGTCAAGCACAGAAGTGGAAACATTATGCTTTTGAGCGTTTTCTCTGCTAGAGGTGCAGGCTGACTTTGCCGCATTGAGTGGCCAATGGATGTGAGCCATGTAATGTAAAATCCATGGATGAAAACCTTCTTCCCTGAGCCAGACCACTGAAGATGGGTTGCAGACAGGTGTTCCAGCATGACAACGACCCAAAACACACGGCCAAGGCAATAAAGGAGTGGATCAAGAAGAAGCACACTAAGGTCCTGGATTGGCCTAGCCAGCCTCCAGATCTTAATCCTATAGAAAATTTATGAAGGGAGCTGAAACTTTGAGTTGCCAAGTGACAGCCAAGAAACTTTACAAATTTGGAAAAAAACGCTATAGGAAAGTGGACCAAAATCCCTCCTGAGATGTGTGCAAACCTCTTAACCAACTACAAGAAACGTCTTACCTCTGTGCTTGCTTCTCCATTAAGTACCAAGTCATGTTTTGCTTGGAGATTAAATACTTATTTTACTCACTGAACTGCAACTCAATTTATAATATTTGTATCATGTGTTTTTTCTGGATTTTTAGTTGATATTCTGTCTCTATCATTTAAAATACACCTATGATAAAAAGTATAGACTCTACTTTCTCTGTAAGTGGGCAAACTTACAAAATCTGCAGGGGAGCAAATAATTATTTTCCCCACTGTATTTGGTCAATGGACAACTGATAAATATACCTTTAAACTCTATCTACCTGTAATTCTTTAAACTCCCATATTCACTTAAACACCAGCTGAAATGCCAAATCAGGCTGATAAATGTGAGTGCCTGTCCTGGTTGCTGAAATGAAAACGTTCTCTAGCTTTAAAAAAAAAAAAATTATAATGCACATAATTGTCTTTACAAGCTCTGCTGTAAATTTAATTTTTTAAAATGTATCTTGCCACATGAATCTAAAGTCAGCTATGATTTTTTACAAAAATAAAACTCAAAAGACATAAAAAAAAAAAAATAAATGGTGGCCTTCCGCACACTGTTGGCATGTGGTCAACGACTCTTGGTGAGAAGTGGCAATTGACTCCAATTGTTGTATTAGTGACTTATCCCTTGCTGAGACCTCCATGCCTGGCCAGTATAAGTAGATACAATTACCGCGGACAGTCTTTATCAGATAGCTGAACTCACCAAACACCTTTTTCTCATCCACAAAGATTGCAAAGATGGTATTTGCAGGTCAAAACATGGTAATGCTAGCAGATTAACATGTCGCTGTGCGACATTTCTATCCTATAAAACAATTGTGTGAAGGAGGAACTACATCATAATATGGGAGGGAACACAGAAAAGGATGGTGCAATTACCAATATCACCACAAGATGGCAGTATATTAACCAACTATTCTGAGGTGAATAAACAATGGCTTGAGAAAAATGAACTGTATAAAATCTCAATTGACAGTAATATGAACATTAACCATGACCATGAACAGCACACTATATTACAAACATAACACGGTAGTTTTGAAAATGCCAATAAAAAATAGTGCTATTTGCAGTTGTCTTGACGATCTGAAAGACAAAAAGAAATTTTATATATGTATAATGTACACACACACACACACACACAATGATAATTACAATCTAAGGCATCAAGTAGTGTCAATTAAAGTTCCAGGCTGTCAGGGATCCTGTCGCCATGCAGCGGATCTCCTCGGGCCGCCGGCGGTGCGAGTGTTCATGCGCGGGAGCGTGTGGGCACGCATGTGCAGGAGTGTGCAAGTGCGCGCATGCGTAGTAGGGTACATGTCACCGCAAGGCATGCTATTTAAACCTGCAATACAGTGTAATCAATGCCTTCTGGTCTATAACGTTCTGCACTCCACAACCTGATTCTGTTGCCTGTATCCTGATCTGATCTAAGAAAGAACTCCGCCTGCACCGACCCCGGCTATCCCCGACTATCTGTTTGCCTGCTCCCTTGTACTTGATTTGTTCGTTTGATCCTGACCCAGCTTGTCTGACTCTGCTGCACCTACTTACCTGTATCTGCACCTGGCTTGTATCCTGATTGCCACCATACTTACCTGCTGCTGCACCTGGCCTGCATCCTGGTCACCACCATACTTACCTGCTGCCGCACCCAGGGTCATGCACCCTACCCTAGTCACTGCTATACCTGCCTGTTGCCGCATCCATGTTCCTGTATCCAGTCTCAGTCTGCATCCTAATTGCCACCATACCTGCCTGCACCTACGTTCCTGCATCCGCACCGGCCTGCATATGGATCTCCTGGGTCTTCACCTACCTGCCGCCAGCTCCAGACCTGCCCGGCATTCGTGCCACTCCTGACTCTGCGCCCTCTGTTCCCACTATCAAGGACTCTGAGCGGGAGTCATAAGAGGACGCCTCCTCTCCATGTCAGGCTCCCCAACCAAGTAAATGACACAGGCACTCTCTTCTTGAGGTCAGAAACAGGATCCAACAAAGCCAGGTAAGCAAGTTCAGTTTCCAAAAGGCATGAGCAAAACAAGCTCTGTGATGGGTCTGATGAAAGTCTTTATAGTACCTTGTCTGGCAGTTTTCACCTCTACCTTACCATCATCACTAGAAATGGTCTTTACAATGAGCCCCTTGGACCATTCAATTCTTTGAGCTTGCTGGTCTTTGAGCAGAAAAAAGGTCTTCAACTTGGAGATTAGGGATCGGACATTAGCATTTTCTGCTTCCTTGCAGAAGAGTAAGATACGCCATCTTCCGATTCCAGAAGCCGTTGCCAAGGTGTTGTACTGGCTTCCATTGATCACGGTATAGCTTCCCTGCTTTAAAGTCTCCAGGTGGATCAAGAACAGACCCAAGCTTCTGGGTAAGAGTAGCTGGAGCAAGGGTGGTTAGGGACTCTGGATCTGTAGACACTGGTACATATGGTCTTGAATTGATTATGGCAGGCACTTCTGCCAGAAAGGTGGTTAAACTCATGAGTAAGCCTTGTGGATTTTCTGATTCTTTCTACACGATTGCTGACATAGACATGGTAGCATTTTGTCTGATTGTATATGTAGCCCATAACAACTTTGCTGTCTTTGTAGAATTTGATGTCATCTGTCTGAATGTCTAGCTCATGCAGTATAGAATCTGCAATTTCTATGGCTAGCATAGTCCCACAAAGTTCAAGCCTGGGAATTGTGTGCTCAGGCTTAGATGCTAACTTAGCTTTGCCAAACAGAAACCCTACATGGAACTGATTTAAGAGATTCTCTCACCTTCAGGTAGGCAACAGCTGTTATGGCCTCAGTGGATGCATCTGAGAAGATGTGAAACTCTTTTCTCTGATTTACAGCAAGGGAAGCTGAAGTGTAGCAGCGTGGCATGTCAATTCCATTTTAGGCATATATTGTTTCCAGGATTCCCATTTTGAATGTTTTCTTTTGGTAGTGGAGTATCCCAAACTTCAATAGTCTCTGATAGCTGTCTTATTAAGGATTTACCTTGTATGGTGATGGGAACCATAAATCCCAGTAGATCGTATGGATTGTCACCACTGACAGAACACCACGTTTGGTAAATGGCTTGTCTGTAGAGCTGACTTGAAAGCCAAAGGTGTCTTTTAAAAAGTTCCACCATAAACCAGACTTCTCTGAACAGGAGGCATGTCCATTCCCAGATTTATATTAGGCTGAAAGGCTTTCATCACAGCAGCACTGTTTCAATCTTATGGAGTTAGAGTTTGGTCTCAAAAAGTATACCTCGAGTCCTTTGGAGCTGGTCTATGGCTTCTTCATCTGTGGGTGAGGGGCTGTTTCCGAAGACATGTAGTTTCATGCGGTATTCAATAATTTAATTGTTTATGTTGTTTTCAATTGTCACAGAAAACTTAGGAAGTTCCTATGGTCTTCTATTACTACAAAGCAATGGAACATTTGTTCAATGTCAGCAGTTATGGCAACTGGCTCTCTTCTGAACCTCATAAATACTCCTACAAAGTTGTTGGTTAAGTTAGTAACATTGAGAAGAACATCATACAGGGATACGCATTGATGCTTGGCACTGGAGTCAAACACTACCCTAATTTGTTTTGGTTTATGTGGATGATACACTCCAAAGAAAGGCAGATTCCAGCACTCATCATGTTCTAGAAGAGGTGAAGCTGGCTCTTCGTGATCGTTGTCAAAGATCCTTTTCATAAAGGCAATGAAATGGTCCTTCGTTTCAGGCCTGTTCTTTAGTGTTCGGTTCGCTGAAGTGATTTGAATCTGGATAAGCCTTCTTCATGATTATTTGGAAGTCTAACTTTTGTAGCAAGAGATATTTAGTGCAACCCAGCTCCAAGATTTATCTTTGAAAAATGAATTGTCCGTTATTGTGATGAACTCTCTATCTTCAACTGACAAGGCTATTCTGTTGTCATCACGTGTAGTACAAAACACTGTCAACACAGGGGATGGGAGTAATATCAGATACCTGGTTGATGTCAAGAGGCTTTTCCTTTACTTCATAATGATGAAGGCATTGTCTGAAGTAAAATGCATGCACATTTCTTAACACACGAGTTTTGGAGGAGTTGATCTCAGATGGCGTGCGCATTCTATTCAAGCATACATCGTCCACTATTACCAAGCCTAGATCAAGTCTTTGTGCATATGTGGCATAGTCAGATCCATTGCACTGCAGGCATACTTTGCGCAGTCTGAGAATGTCTTTGTCTTTTCCAAGACTAAGATTTTAAGATCCATGTCCATTGGAGGAATATAAGTAACCAAATGCCTTAAGTGGGGATGGTGATACGTAGCTTCTGGAATAGGAATTTCTTCCCTGTTGTCCGGTATTTGATCACACTCAACTAATGTTGGCAAATGTATGCCCTTCTTTGCCTTGATATGGGAGACTATAAACCCATCGGCCCTTCTGCCGGAGGTTTCTACATGACCATACCAAGTGTTGGCAATATATGGTGTTGCAAGTCCCTTTAAGAAAAGATGGTATTTGCAGGTCAAAACATGGTAATGCATTCCCCCATTCGTCTTGGCATTAACATGTGGCTGTGCGACAAGCAGCCATTTTTATCCCATAAAACAACTGTGTGAAGGAGGAGGAAATACATCATAATATGGGAGGGAACACAGAAAAGGATGTTACAATCACCAAAATGACTACAAGATGGCAGTACATTAACCAACTATATTGAGGTCAATAAGCAAATGAATTAAAATTAACTGTATAAATTCTCAATTGACAGTAACATGAACATTAGCCATGACTATCCATTATATTATATTTTCATACAAGTGTAGCAGCACACTCTGGGTGTTAAAAAAAATGACATTTCAAGCAACTGGCATTTACATTGTAAACAATACAATTTACAGATAAATGTGTTGAAATTTCACAACTAAACATAAAAGTGAAAGTGGTTTAGTAGAGGCCGATATACTGAAAACTCAGCTATAAAACTCAAATATCTCAAACTCCATGGGCATAGAATTCTGTAAGCACATAGCTGTGAATGTTATTGATAATAAAACATTAGTAACTTTATTCTCTGCTAGGTGAACAGTCAAGCCTTTATGTGAATGGATGGATGCATCCATACAAGTTTAAAAACTTCTTTTGATGACACTGGCAGCTCGTCTCCAAAACTCATATACAAGATGAATTTCTGGTTTCAGGGAAAGGAGCAAATAAAAATAACAAGTTCATTCATCAGTATGACTGCGGGATCGATAATAACTGTTCAGAAAGAGCAATACACCCTTCACTGCCATTTCTCTGTAATATTTTACACCAGTTGCACATGGGGGTGTCTAGCTGCTGTGCATGCTGTCCCAGTGTTTTAGTTCTCCCAGGAGGCAGAGGTGCAGCATCCAGCCTGTATGCTGCTGCTGGATGGGGTGGAACGCTGTACCAAGTGGTACTTGTGTTTATGGTTCTATGTGTTCAGGGACAAATGCTCATAATGCAGAATACCTGAGTTCTTGGCATTCGTCTCTGAATACTTAATGCTAACTTTAGTTCCTAAATCTGCGCTCCAGGTAAAGTGCTCTCTTGCAGTGGGGCTTCCCCTGTACAGCAAGGGTTAAATGCATAAAGGGTTAGGTCCAGGTGGTCACAAAAGCAGTTTCACTTGCCGAATCTGCTGTTCCTTCAGACTCTCTCCAAGTTCTAAGATCATTCCCAGCCGTGTCTTCTCCGCTATGCTCAACAGCAGCAGGCTCTCTGACTTCACCAAGTCCAGTACAGAGCCCAAAGCCCCACAGTGGTCATGACAATGTCGAGGAACTGTCAAATGATGAATTGTAAGGGAGTAACCCTACGTTCACACCTAAGCATTTTCTGCAGCATTTTGCAGAAAACGTAGTATAGTCCATTTAACGTGATTTCCTATGGGACACGTTCACATCTGTGCATTTTCACCCGCTGTGGTTTTTGGAAAGGGTCAGGGACTTTTTTTAATGCAAAAAGTAACTTTTTTGGTTCTATAGACCTCAATGGAAACACTGCAGAAAAGCAGGGATTGCGTTTTTGTCGCATTTTGAGTTTTAAATCTGCCTCGCAACAAGAAAAAAAAACAACGCAAAACACAATGCAGAAACGGCTCAAACGCAGGCGTGAACCTAGTCTAAACAAGAGTTCTGGCTGCCAGACGAGCGGGTAAGTAAAACAGCTTTTTGTGGCCCGTTGGAGCTAAACAGGCATTTAACCTTTGCAGCGCAGGGATATCTCCATTTTAATGGGAACATTTTTCCTTTCCCTAAAAGATGGACTTAAAGTGGTTGTTAAAGCTCAAGGTCTTTCACCTTAAGGCATTCTTTGCATTAAAGTAAAAAAACATTCAGCTAGCCTTCCCCGCAGCCCCCCCTAAATACGAACCTGAGCCTCATCATGATCCAGCAATGTGCATGAGAGCAAATGCTATAATGGATCTCCCTCTCCTCATTGGCTGAGACACAGCAGTGGGAAGCATTCACTGCTGTCAATCATAGCCAATAAGGAGGCAGTAGGGGGGGGGTGGGACTGAGCCGTGTTCTGTGTGTTTATAGACATTCAGAGTCAGCTTTAGAGAGAGCACGCATGAGTGCCCCCAGAGCAAGTGGCAAGGGGGAGGAACTAGGAGCGCCAGCAGGGGACCTGAGAAGAGAAGGATCAGGACTGCTCTGGGCAAAACCATTGCACAGAGCAGGTAAGTATAACATGTTTGTTATTTTTAGAAAATAAAAGACATGCCTTTACAATCACATCAACTAATTTTGCAGTCTGCCATCACTACGCACGCTTAAATGAGGCGGAGGTATTTAGGCAGTATCTCAAGTTCATTTTCAATTCTATAAGACTTAGATCTGTTGAAACACAGATACAAGTAACATAATTGCAGTAAATTATGTCATTATATATCTACACACAGGGGAAAAAAAATCTGAATTTTGTAATGATTAAAAGTAATTTCAGTTTTACCAATGGTAAGAATGTTAGACTGCATATGATCAGCAACATTAGAGTGATAATAAACCCTCAGCGTTTTTTTTTTAGCTTAAAGCACTGAGCACAATCGCATAAACAATCCTTAGAAAAAACCTTTAGCTAAAATTCTTACTCCAGACCCTACTGTTTACTATGCTGCCGATTCCTGCTCTCGGTGCTGCTTCCCTGAACGTCAGGTAAGCGGCACTGAGAAAGTTAACAGTGACAGTGCATTCTCCAGTCATTTTGTTGGCTTGATGATGGGAGGGGGGGAAAAAGGAGGGAGGAGAAGGGGAGCACCTTGCCATCTTAGGCTATAGGCTGTGTGTTTTTACTGATGCACACACTGTAAGGAGACACAACTGTCCCTGCATGTAAGGGTGGCTCCATAGGATGCTGGAAGACAAAAGGAGCCACCCTGAAACAGGAAACCTAGGGCAGCAGTCATGGCACCTTCTTAAACTGAAATAAAAACAAGAAATAAAAGATAAAGAATCTGCATACTTAGTAAGTGAATAAATCAGCTGCTGAAAGTGCTTTAAAAAAAAACTATGGATTAATATCACTTACATTTTCTATGTATTACACTATCTGACTTGTGTGCATGCTATTATAAATAAGACACAGAACTTCACATTTAGTCCCAGTTTACATTACACAATTTGGAATCATGGGAAAAAAATCACTGCAATTCAGCTCATGATTCCAAATCGCAGCTTAACACGCAAGGTGTGCTTGGGTGCCATTATTCTTAGTGGCACTCGAAATGTGGTGAGATTCTGTCACAATAAAAAAAAAAAAAGTGAATGGGTTTCCCTATGCATGACATGTGAAATTGTGTGAAAATCATGCAACAAAAACATGCAATATGTGATCAGGGGCTTCAACAAGTACACAAGGGATCACTGATAACCTGGCAGTGTATGAGCACCCTGGCTAATGACCGTAAGCAGAAGAGTCAGAATTTGATGAAAATAGCTGTATTCCTTTTGAAGGTTCTAACTCTATATATGAACTAGATCAAGTCTCTTCAGTTCTCGTGCTCAAAGTCATACTAGGATTAGAGCTGGTACAGTAGTCTTGTTGAATCCAGGCAGATCTGTCCTTTTTTACATGATATCTTTCCATCTATGGGACAACGTAGTCTGGCTGAACATTAACTGATGCTGACAAGCAATATGATCAGTCTGATACAGGGTGCTCAGGTAAAGAGATCTTTCACCAACCTGGAATATGTCTTGTGACTATCGTGTGCAATAACTTTCCTGTAGACAAATGGCACAATCTTTTTAATGTGCATACGCCGCATTGGAGTTTGGTTGTTTCAGCTAACAGCACCTGGGAAAAAAATAGAGCAGAGGGTCACACTTTATTTTTTGTAACTGGAATCTCCTGATTATTTTGTGGTATCCCTCAAAGCTGCAATACAGATAGTCCCCAAGTTACAAACATCTGACTTCAAAGAGAAGTTACATTTTTAAAAAATAAATCATACTTACCCAGGTAGACGGTCCGATGCTGCGTCTGTCCCCCGACGGCTCTAAGACTGAGAAATGAGCAATCAAAGACTGCTGATCGCTCAGTTCTCAGTTAGCTGGTGACTGTCAGTCACCGGCTCTTTGCTCTGTCCCTTCAGCGCTCACTGAAGTGCTGGGCTGTGGAGGGGGGAGGGAGCAGCTGGCTCAGGCTCTCTGCATATCACCAAGAGGCTGAGCTAGGTGGTGATCCAGATATCTGGGTGGATCCTGACTTTAAAGACAGGGTCTTTCCCCAACCTGGATCAGCCGAGTGATGTCAGTTGGCAGCAGGTTAGAGTCTGTCAAAGAAGTGCAGAACAAACTGCTTTCCTGTGATCCACAGACGTTCAGCCAAATGAACGAAGGCAACCTGATGTCATGCTGATCCTGGCCATCTTGCTTCTCACCGCATGCTGCCACCTACTGTCTGGCGGACCTGTCAGCAAACCTACATCACTACATGACCAATCCTTCCCCTATGCTATCCAAAACTTAAAAATAATTTTTTGGCTGGAGTTACACTTAAAACATGTACCTAATCCAATTTACATACAAATTCAACTTAACCACTTGCCCTCCAGAGGATTTACCCCCCTTCCTGACCAGGCCATTTTTTGCAGTACAGGGCTGCGTTACTTTAACCGACAATTGCGCGGTCATGCAACACTGCACCCAAATTAAATTTATGTCTTTTTTTTCCCCATAAATAGAGCTTTCTTTTGGTGGTATTTGATCACCTGTGCGTCTTTATTTTTTTCACTTTAAACAAAAAAAGACTGACAATTTTGAAAAAAAAACTATATTTTTGACTTTTTGCTTTTAAACATGTCCAGTAAATTTTTTTTTTTTTAAATGTAATTTCATCATAAATTTAGGCCAAAATGTATTTTGCTGCATGCCTTTGCTAAAAAGATCCCAATATGTGTAAATTAATTGGTTTACGTGATCTCCTAGATTGTAAGCTCGAAAGAGCAGGGCCCTCGAACTCCTCGTGTATTGTATTGTTACTGTCTTGTCTCATGTCCTGTCCCCCTCGCTACTGTACAGCGCTGAGCAAACCCTTTGGTGCTATATAAATACTGTATAACAATAATAATAGTTATAGCGTTTATAAAAGTGCGGTATATTTTTTTATATTAGTAATGGAGGCAATCAGCGACTTATAGTGGAACTGCGGCGGGCATTTTGACACTGGGGGAGAACTGACTAACTGCCACTGACATCCCCAGCTACACTAATACAGTGATCAGTGCATAAAATGTGTGAAATTGTAATTTCATTAAAGTTAATTGTAACAATGCAAGGATCTGCCCCCATCACCCGTAAACATCAGACACCAGCTGCTTTACTTCTGCTTGTAAACAAATGGCAGAGGATTCCCTTCATATGTACCAGACCCTTACCCTAGATACAGGTCTGGTATTGATGTGCATTGGAACCCCACCTAAAAAAAAAGGAACTGTGTGGGGCTTTCCCCCCCCCATAATTCATACCAAATCCTTCAAGTCCAGTTTGAATGTTAAGGGGGTCCCTTGCAAAAAAGAAAAATTATGTGCTGTTCCCCCCCTTATAACAGACCCCTTGGGTCTGGTATGGATTTTAAGAGGGAACCCATGAATTACAAAAAAGTGTGGGCTCCCCCCCAAAAAATCTACCCCAGACCCTTCTCTTAGCACACAGCCTGGCAAGCTAGGAAAGAGGCGACAAGCATGCATTAACACCATCCCCTCCTGATCCATGCAAAGCCACATGCTCTCAGCATGGGGGGGGGGGGGTACCTTGCCGTGTATGTGTGGGGGGGGGGGGGAGGCACCTCCCTAGCAAAGCACCTTGTCCCAACCCAATGCTGATGAGGACATAGGTGTCTTCCTCACAACCTTGCCCAGAGGGTGTGAAGGACTGCAGGAGGGGTGGGGTCTGCTGGAACCTGGAAGCCCCCTAAAACAATAAGGGGGTACCCAGATACCACCCCCCCATGTCAATGAATAAGGGGTACAAAACAACCCTACTCATTCACAAAAAAAGTCAACAGTAAATAGACACACACTCACAATTTTTGGCCAGTCATTTTAGTAAAAAAAAGTCTCATGGTGTAAATCTGCCACCAATCTTGAGGTCCAGTGATTCAAATCCATGTCATTCATAATGAAAAGTCGCTGCTGACCCGATGAGAAAACCTGCCAACACAATCTGATCCCAACACCTCATCCATGAATGACAGCTCTGTTGGATGACAGCAAGTATAAAAGGGGAGAATTCTTCTGGGTGACATCACTGACCAAACATGGACATGACCAATTGGATGCAGTCACTGTTCAGACGACAATTTTATAACCTTGTTCATTTGATTTTTAAATTGAAGTTTGTCGAGCTGGGTGGTACCGATAAGGCCATCCATGGCTCGAATTTGACCGATTCAGCAGCAATCAGCATAAGTATGGTGTATACCCACGTGTACAATCATTCCTTTCTATGGGTGGCTGTATGCTGCAACTGCAAAAATATGCCTGAAAATGTAAGCTGTATAGCCACACACACACACACCTATTATTTCATAATAAAAGTGCTGAGTATTAAAAGCATAATCATTTTAGTATTCTGAACTATGCTAATCTCATAACACTTCCATAAGAGTATCATTAGCTTTCAAACTCCCTGTTGAAGATTACGAGACTGATTTACAAAGACCGGAACACAGAAAAGTGCAGCAAATTACTTGTTCTTTCTAAACAGAACAAGACATCTGACTGGTTGCTCTTGGCAATCTGATCCACTTTTATCTGGACCGCTCTCTAAATCAGCCCCATCGGGAGACATTTATAAAGCGAGAGCAGGCTGAGAACAAGGCAATTGCTGTGCTTTACAGAAGTACCTTTTGCTAAATATTTACCTTTTAAAACATGAAAAAGAGCATTTCAGAAAAAAAGTGGAAAATAAATAAAGTGCAGACGCTGTCTGTTTTCTTTTAAAAACATTTGCAGTGAACAATTTAAATAACACCTTGGTGTCCTGTAAATAAAATATTTTTACGTTTAGCATAAAAGCTTTCTTTATTGTTGGCATACAGATTCCAATTGTATTTAATAAATCAACCAAGCGACATTGATGTGGAGCTTTATTTCCAGGATATTGACATGTAGATAGGGGACAATTTAAAATAAGCAGTAATGAGCAATAAAAAAATCAGTAGCATCAGTTAAATGGAATCTGTAGTCTTTTCAGTGTTTTTAGATAAACATGTAAGAGATCAGATTGATGTAGATTATATGATCAATATGTCAATACGTTGGTCTTCGTTGCTAGAAGATAGATGACAGTAGTTTTCTGTACAAAGATCTGAGCTCAGAAAGTAATGCTCTACACCAGGGGTATTGGTGTAAAAGTTCATTCTAGCAGAGGTCTGAGTCCCATATTGTTGAGACTAAGAATCTTCACAGCACAGTCCCCCTTTTACATCAGTGTCCTCAGTCCTCCCCTCTACATCAGAGTCCTCAGTACCCTCTTCACATCACAGCACCCCCCCCCCCTCCCACATTTACATCAGTGTTCTCATTCCCCCTTCACATCACAGTCCCGCCAATTAACATCAGTGTCCTCGGCCCCCCCTTCACATCACTGCCACCCCACCTTTATAGCACTGCCTCCCCCACCTTTACATCACAGCAATTCCTCCTTTACATCAATGTCCTTAGTCCCCCCCCTTCTCATCACAGCCCCCCCCCCCCTCCCCTTCACATCAGGGTCATCAGTCGCCTCTTCACATCACAGCACCCCCCTTCCCCGCCCCCCACAAACACATATCAGTGTCATCAGTCTCCTCTTCACATCAGTGTCCTCCATCCCACCTTCTCAGCACAGCCCCCCTTCACATCAGTGTTCTCATTCCCCCTCCACATCACAGTCCCGCCAATTAACATCAGTGTCCTCGGCCCCCCCTTCACATCACTGCCACCCCACCTTTATATCACTGCCTCCCCCACCTTTACATCACAGCAATTCCTCCTTTACATCAATGTCCTTAGTCCCCCCCCTTCACATCAGTGTCATCAGTCGCCTCTTCACATCACAGCACCCCCCTTCCCCGCCCCCAAACACATATCAGTGTCATCAGTCTCCTCTTCACTTCAGTGCCCTCCATCTTACCTTCTCAGCACAGCCCCCCTTCACATCAGTGTCATCATTTTCCCCTTTTCATCAGTGTCCTCAGTCCCACCCTCTCATAACAGCCCCCCTTCACATCACAGCCCCCACCTTTACATCACAAACATCACAGCCCCCCCCCCCCCCCTTTATCACAGCATCACTTCACATCGGTGTCATCAGTCCCCCCTTGTCATCACATCTCCCCTTCATTTCAGTTTAATTAGTCCCCCTCATTCACATCACAGCCCACCTACATATGACAGTCCCCCCCCCACCTCTGAATCACAAATATCACAGCCCCCCCCCTTCACATCATAATCCTCCATTCATTCATTTCAGTGTCCTAAACCCCCTTTACATCGAACCTTATTCCTTCACCTACCTTAAGGCTGACCATACACTAGTAAAGTTTTGTATGAAATTTTTCATTTTAAAAACATTCAGCTAATTTTCTAACCATTAGTGAAATCAAATTAAGGAGATCAATGCAAAAATTTAAAGGAGCGGGATGGAAGATTTTGCTTGAATGCTCTAACAGTGAATGTGGATTTAATTTGGGAAATTACATTCCTTCCAAAAATTGAATGTTTAAAACAAAAGTACGTTTGAATGCCAATTGGCAAGTCTACTAGAGTATGGCAAGCGTAACACAGCAGGGTAGAGGGCGGGAGGCGCAGCAGGTCTGAACGGAGAGCGGAAGCTGGTCAAATTTTCATGTTAACAATCAGATGATTGGTTGCTAGGACTGCCCCAGAACGTGAAAAGTCAGGCAGCTCTTGCCCTCTGTCCAGACCTACTGTGTCTCCAACACTCCACAGCCTTGCTGTGAGGATGACAGTGGCTGCACTGTTGCAGCAGGGGTGAGACATGGAGAAGACACCCAAGCTGTTAAGTGGTGTGACCGTGGCAGTCCAAGTCTGGACTCTCATGGTTTGACAAAGGAGTGATTGTGGGCTCCGAAACATGTTACCACCTATCACTCTTTGACGTCAATATGTCCAGATGTCTCTACCGATTCCAGTCCTAGCGCTGGCTTACGTTCCAGTGTGGCTATATTTGCTGCTGGAGGAAGACACAGCCTGTCATATGGACTTAATCTGCATTCTGAGTCCAGCTTTATTCCACCTATTCTGCAGAGCTGTTTTAAGGATACATCTCATCCATCCATCCACCCGCTGTCCACGGAGGCTTGCCAGCGAATAAGGACTGATGATATGTCCATTTACTCTCACCCTTGTGAGTGCATTTTAACCCTTCCCTTTACTTGTTTTTAATTAAATTGATACACTCAGATAGCGGTGTCTTCTGTTTGTTCAAGTCCAGACTGCGGTCTGCCATGGAGTGATACTGCCCTATACTAAGGACCCGTTCATAGTATTGTACTGTAACTGCGCTACAATGAGTGTGCATAGAACCCCAAATCCACAGGGAGTGGGACAATTGTTTTCATTAGAATTTATGGAGGTATTCACAGTAGGGCCTTGCATTCCATTATTATTATACAGGATTTATATAGCACCAACAGTTTGCACAGCTATTTCCAACATAAGGGAGACAGTACAGTTACAATACAATTCAATACAAAAGTGTTAGGAGGGCCAGCGTGAAAGAGCATCAATCTATCAGGGTGGGGCAAGTGGTACAAAAGGTAACAACTGTGAGCACATGAGCTTAGGGAGGAATTAAAAATTCAGTAGTTACTTGATTTTTAAGAAATCCTGTTTGCTAGAAAAAACATGTACAATTCCCCATTCACACCGGTGTGATTTGCCCCACTTTGGCTGTCCTGTAAAAATGAACCACAGAAGGAATCCTATTATTGCCTAATGGGCACATTCACACCTATGCAACATACTTCTGTATGACTTGGAAAAAAGGTGCAGGTGATCCTTTTGGTCAAATACACTTGAAAAACACATTAAATGCATAAAAAAAATGCACCTAAAGCACATAAAAGGCATACAAATGTAGACACACACGTATGAACATTACCTTACGGTTTTATCAACAGTAATGCAATGTAAATGCACTAAAAAATGCAAACATAATCCAATTAGTGCACATTCAGTCATATGGCCATGATTTCACATGTGTGTTACACATGAATGGAAAATGCACTTTGCTTTGCTTGTTTAACTACCAGACAATAAAAACACTCCAGCATTTTCACAACAAAGTACATGCACAGGTGTTAACAGGCTCTGAGGACTGCTAAATATCACCTTGTAAATGCAGTAGTGACACCATCACTGTGCTGTACATAGACTGTGCCGGAAGCAGAGCTGTGGGAGGGACCTAGCTTGCTCCACCCACTATAGTGGAAGGTGGAGGCAAGACCAGTCACCTTGCACAAGGAGAAAGGGCAGCAGTGACTGGTCTTTGTTACAGAAAGACACAGAGAGAAAGTTTCACAATGGATTACTACACAGATCTGAAAGAAATACACAAAGCACACCAAGATTGAGCCCGGGTTCACACTGATGCGGTGCAGCACATGGCATGTGATTCGCACAGGAACTGCACTGCATTCCTGTGCAAATCACATGTGATTTCTGTGTGGTGCAATTTGAGCCATACATTTTGTATGGCTCAAATCACTCTGCATCCACACCAAAAAAGTGCAGGACCTTTTTTAGTCTGCACCAGAATCGGATTTGAACACCCATACGATCTGATTCTGCACATCGCACTGCGTTTTGCGAACTGATTTCGGAGTGTCATTAATTTAAAATACACACCCGCAATGGTTCATGTGAGCAGGGCGCGATTATGATGCGGTGTGGAAATGGCACAGAAACTGATGCAAATTCCACACCGCATCGGTGTGAACCCAGGCTCAAGGAAGCATTTCTGCATGCTGGGACATTTCTGTTGCCTGAGTTAAACTGTATGTGTAAAGGTCCTCAGGATTGATGTTTCCCTCTTGTATTGAACTGTATTGTAGCTGTACTCTCTCCCATTAGATTGTAAAGCGCTGAACAAACTGTTGGCACTATATAAATCCTGTATAATAATAATAATGTTGAAGTGATTAAATGTACAGTGCAGTGCAATGGGAAAATAAGTCCATTTATTCATACAGCTGCTCTGCTCACACTTGCAGCATCAACTGCACAGCCATTTACGACACCCAACTGGCCATCAAATGACACTTAAGAAGTCTAGATTTTTCTCTAGGGAAAATTGTGAAAGATTCTCGCTGCATTCACATTCATCTGACAGAACAGCTGGGACATTTGCTGGACATGACCATTTCACCTTTGTAGCTCACAGTTAAGTTTACAATGTATCCCTTTCCAAACTGTAGGCTGGTAACACAATATTGTCCCCCCTATGTGCCATGTATTGTCCCCCCTATTGTACAGCGCTGAGCAAACCCTTTGGCGCTATATAAACTCGTAGTAATAATAATAATAATATACAATATAATTATAAAAGTACATCTTTGTCTACTTAAAACAGAATTTACATTGCATCACTTCCCTCAAAGAAGAAATAGCTGCATTTAAAGTGGTACTAAACTCTCCTTTAATAATTTTACTTACATGGGATTTGCTAATGATACCTATGATAAACATAAGTTACTGTGGTCGGTTTGGCTCCATTTCACGTCCTCTTCGACTCTCTGTGATATGTGTTCCCCTGTCATGCCATAATGGATTTGAGCCTTGCTCCCCCGATTCATTTTCATTTTGGAATGTCCACCGGTGTGGCCCCGCGGCTCGTGCCCAGATGCGGGTAGCGGGATCACCCGATGGGATACTGGTGGAGGACTGCCTTGAATCTGCTTTTTGCCGTTCTCATCTCCCAACCCTCTCTCTTCTCATCTTTCTTCATCTCTACAACGGACTTCTCTTTTTTATCTTCTTTTTATACTTTCTTCTCTTTTTTCTCAGTTTGGGTTTATACTCTTGGTTATACGGAGTTATCTCATTTTGTTTCATACATCTTGCTGAGGATGCCCCCCTTGGAACTCTGTTTTTTCATATCCCCGTAATATGTGTTACTGTGTTATTGATCTTTCCATCTTTCTGTTGTATGGAATCATTTTCACCCATCCACATGGATCATCGCTGCATCTGTAATGTGCTTTTTTTATGTTCATCTACTTGTACTTGTTTTCAGTATTTCTCATGCCTTGTTTTGCTAATTTGCTGAAAATGTAATAAAGACAACTTTGCCTTTAATAATTCTACCTACAGGTAAGCTTATCCTTCACTTATCTTTATGCCCCGCACCGGGATTGTTTGGCGGTATCTCAGGTAAGGCAGAGAACCATCAAGCGGCGGCAGGTAGCGGCAACAGTGGGCGGGAGCAAGGGGCGGTGAGGTTATTTTCTGCACCTGTATTGGTGCTTATATTCATATCAGCCAAAGGCTGATAGGGGTGTTTTCGGCCGAAATGTTTTGGCCACCAAAATGTAGTGCATCCCTACAAGGGAGGGATCTCCAGCTAATTGACAGCCTCAGCTCTGTTCCTGTATACTGTGTGAAGGGGGTGTGCCCCTTTCCTCCAATCAGCTCTCAGAACCCTCCTAACTGAGCTCTACAGCATGTAATTTCAGCTCTCCACCCCATTTTCTGACAGCTCAGACAAGGTGTATACATTCTGCACTTTGAACAGATATAAAGAAGACTGCAGACAAACAGGTGCAACTCATGTAGGATGATTTGTTTCATCTCTGTGTATCACCTGAGGCTAGTCACTTCATTGGGTATATGAAAGGGTTTACAGCCAAGTGCAAAGGTTACCTGCTAATCCTGCCACAAAGCCAATAAGCTTGCAAACATCTGTACTTTCTGCAGTGTTAGCTCATATCAACCCTGCATAGGTCAACTCTGTCAGTTACAGAACAACACCCCTATATAATGAAGATAAACTGAAGAGGAGGTGTACTGTAGTCCTAACACACTTCCTGTGCTAGAATGACAAAGCTGCTCCTCCATTGATACAGTATAGTTGATTGAGTGTTGTCAGTAAAAAAGTAAAGCAGTCGCCCTATCTAAGGACTGGTCAGCTGCAATAAATAAAATGTTCAATTTGGGGATTAGATGCACTTTAACTGCCACAGGGAAAAGATAGGTCTCCTGCCATGCTGTGTAAATCTTAGGACTGGACAGAAAGGAAGATAAATCCTAAGGCAGGCAACAAAACATTCCCTAATATGTATTTAAAGTTTGCCCAGAGTTCAGTTTTAAATTAACATTACAAAAAGGGCTAGCATGAGAGCCAGGAAACTGGCATTTTCAGTAGCTGAGGTCAGAAATGGCAATCTACATGTTACAAACAGCATAGAACAGCACACTAAGCCATTTTGTCGGTTTATTACAGTGTGGAAGAAATATCATGTCAGCTAGCATGAGACAAGGAAATTTAAACCAGCAACTGTGATGTGGAAGTCTGAGGGTGCTGGGACATCCAGCATCACCTCCGCTGAATATATATCCTACAGCGCTGATATAGGATATCCTTTTCTTCCTGAAGATTTACAGATCTAAAGTACACCACAGATCCTATTCTGTATCAAATGGCACCTAGCATCATTCAACTCACTGCCAGTGAGCACAGGGTGTCAAGGACACTCCCCCAAACCACCCCTACAATGTGTCATCAAAGGAAAGGATGCATTTATTTAATGACAATGAATGACAATATTAGCTTTCATATATAAATGAATGTAGAGAAAGACCTCAGTCCTGCAGATTACACAGGGAGAATGCAGCTCTCCCTGTGTAATCATCAGGGTCGTGTGACAGCCAGGCACTGTGCTCTGTTTACCAGGAGCAAACAGATCCTCTGACGCAAAGACAGATCCCCTGACGCAGGCCAAGTAAACTGTAGGACTGAGCTCTCAGTTTGACATTTGACAAGTCTATGTGATGCAGACGCAGGAGAGGCACCTGCACCAACTGAGCTCCACGCAGCATGGTGCCACTTCTGCCTCTGCCTGGCCCTGCCCGCATGTGACCTTTCTAACATACATAACACTCTTTAAAGAGAAGTGTGGGAATATAAAAAAAACCAAAACAGACTGTCATGCTTACCTAGGTGGATGTAGAATTGGTCTGATTCTGCATCTACCCTCTGCCATCTCTAGACTGAGAACTGAGCGCTCAAAGGTCACTGATTGCTCAGTTCTCTGTCTTCGGTGAGTAGAGACTGTCAGTCATCAGCTCTCGGTTGTGCTCCTCCAGTGCTCACTGGAGCACGGGGCTGTGCAGGGGGCAGTAGCAGCTACTACAGTGATTGTCATCTTCTACAGGGTTCAGCCAGGTATGGAACATTGACACTTGCATTGGACAAAGCTGCAACAATGTATCAATGCAAAACAGACCTGGAACTGAACTCCAGACAAAAACAATATCGTGGCATTAGCTAGGTACCAGTATTGTACATCGAGTGATACATGTCCCACTCCTAGGTGCTGCTTGGTTTCTGAAAACAGTTGGACAAGAGGAGATTGTGATGTTGATGCACCCCCTGTCCAATCACAGCATATCTTATATGCTGTAACCGCTTCCCTACTGCCCTATAAGCATGTTCCTCTGATGCCACCATTTGGAAATCCTTCCTGAAAAAACACATGCAACTGTCAGTGTAAATGTGAAGTACCTGCTGCAAAAAGGCTGCAGGAGATCAGCAGCACTGAGATTTAACAAAAGATAGGGGGAAAAAAAAGGTGGAAATATTTTTGTTAAAAAAGCCATTTAAAGTGATATGGAAGGTTTTGAGTTTTTTTTTAAAAATAACAAACCTGTCAGACTTACCTGCTCTATGCAATGGTTTTGCACAGAGCAGACCCGATGTTCCTCTTCTCAGGTCCCTCACTGGTGCTCCTGGCTCCTCCCCCCTGCTGAGTGTCCACTCATAAGCTGCCTCTGTGTATCTATAAGACACACAAACAGTGACTCGGCCCTGTCCCCTCCTCACTGGCTGCGAATGACGGTAGCGAAAGCCAATGGCTCCCACTGCTGTGTCTCAGCCAATGGGGAGGGAGAGACCCAGGTGAGCTGCTGCTCTCATGCACATCACTGGATCGAGATCAGTCTCAGGTATTAGGAGGGAGGAGCCTGAGAGGCAGCTACATCCAGAAGGTTTTTTACCTTCATGTAAAAAAAAAAACCTTCAGCCTTTAGAGCCACTTTAATTCTGATACACAGCACTTCAGCAAACTAAATGTCATTCATTTAGTGCTGGGGCTACCCCTGGCACATGGCAGAGAAGAGGATACAGAAGACACAGAGAGGAGAAGGAGAAGCAATGAGAATGAGAAGAGGAAAAAAAGAGAGAAGTGAAGAGAGAACTAAGAAAAAAAAAAAAAAAAGATAAGAGAAGAGATAGGAAAGAGAAGAGGGGAGAAAAAGGGAGAAGAGGAAGAGAACAGAACGAGAAGAAGAGAAATGAAAAGGAGAAGAGAAAGCGAAAAGAGAATGGCAGAGAAAGCAAAGAGTCAGAGAAGAAGTGGCAGAGAAAGCAAAGTGGCAAAGAGAAGAAGAGAAAGCGGAGGAGAAGAGAAAGCGAAGGAGAAGAGAAAGCAAAGGAGAAGAGAAAGCAAAGGAGAAGAGAAAGCAAAGGAGAAGAGAAAGCAAAGGAGAAGAGAAAGCAAAGGAGAAGAGAAAGCAAAGGAGAAGAGAAAGCAAAGGAGAAGAGAAAGCAAAGGAGAAGAGAAAGCAAAGGAGAAGAGAAAGCAAAGGAGAAGAGAAAGCAAAGGAGAAGAGAAAGCGAAGGAGAAGAGAAAGCGAAGGAGAAGAGACAGCGAAGGAGAAGAGACAGCGAAGGAGAAGAGACAGCGAAGGAGAAGAGACAGCGAAGGAGAAGAGACAGCGAAGGAGAAGAGAAAGCAAAGGAGAAGAGAAAGCAAAGGAGAAGAGAAAGCAAAGGAGAAGAGAAAGCGGACAAGTGGCAGAGAAGGGGAAGAGAAAGGGGAAGAAGAAGAGAAAGGGGAAGAAGAAGAGAAAGGGGAAGAGGAAGAGAAAGGGGAAGAGGAAGAGAAAGGGGAAGGGGAAGAAGCAAAAAAAGGCATAGAAAGGTGAAGAGGCAAAGAAAGGCGAATAGAGGTGGAAGAGAAGGTGAAGAGAAAAAGAAGAAGTGGAAGAGAATTATAAGAGAAGTAGAAGAAAAACAGAACAAAAAGGAAAGAGAAGAAGAGAGGAGGAAAGGAGAAGAGGAGGAAAGGAGAAGAGGAGGAAAGGAGAAGAGGAGGAAAGGAGAAGTGATGAGGAGAGAAGTAGAAGGAAAATAATGGAGAAGAACAGAGGAGAAAAGAGAAGTGAAGGAGAAGACAGAGGAGAGGAGCAGACAGAGGAGAGGAGAAGACAGGAGAGGAGCAGAGCCTTGGTTGCACCTTTATAGTCAGATCACGTTGCTCCGATTATCCATTAACCTGATGTGAGCCGCATTTCCTGGAGGTGGCGTCCTGCTGTAGTTTGGGATGGTCGGGGAGGAGGACAGGGCTGACACCCCCCCTCTTCTTATCAGCAATTCAGATTGCATGCAAATCCCCCGCAGGCAGGCAGTGAGTGTTGGTGAGGAGGACTCCCATCGCCCCCCCTCTTCCCTCTCCTCCTCCTCCTCCCGGGTGGGTTTGTCTTCTCCCCGGACTCGGTGCGGAGGGTCTCCTCGTCAGTCTCTCTCGTCCTCTGGATGCTCTGTCCTTGCTGTGGCCATGCGGGGACGGTGGAGGATCATGCAGACCGTGTGTACCGTAGCGGCTCTGTTGGCCGTGTGCCTGGGGACCGTCCGGGGACATTGTCCGGAGAGAGAGCTGGAGAGGAGGGAGGAGGAGGCGAACATCGTCCTCACCGGGACTGTGGAGGAGATCCTCAACGTGGACCCGGTACACCACACCTACTCGTGTAAGGTAAGCGGGAGCCGGGGAGGGCGGGGCCTCAAACTTCACCAACTGCCCGGAGACAGCCGGCAATGTGCTCCGCCGGTACTGCAGGTCAGTGATCAGTGCCCGGGGCACCGGTACTTCAGGTCAGTGATCAGTGCCCGGGGCACCGGTACTTCAGGTCAGTGATCAGTGCCCGGGGCACCGGTACTTCAGGTCAGTGATCAGTGCCCGGGGCACCGGTACTTCAGGTCAGTGATCAGTGCCCGGGGCACCGGTACTTCAGGTCAGTGATCAGTGCCCGGGGCACCGGTACTTCAGGTCAGTGATCAGTGCCCGGGGCACCGGTACTTCAGGTCAGTGATCAGTGCCCGGGGCACCAAGACTAGTGATCCAAAATCATTGCTGTAGGCTCCATTAGTGCTGATCAATGCTTGGGGCTCCGGTACTACTGATCAATGCTGATAGTACTGTGATCTATAATCAGTGCCGCAGGCACCATTAGTGCTTATCAGTGATCGATGTGGGATCAATGCAGGGACACTGGGATTGCTGATCAGTGATCGATGTGGGATCAGTGCGGGGACAGAGGTATTGCTGATCAGTGATCAATGCAGGGACACTGGTATTGCTAATCAGGGATCAATGTGGGATGAGTGCAGGGACAGAGGTATCAATGATCGATGTGGGATCAATGCGGGGACAGAGGTATCAATGTGGGATCAGTGCGGGGACACTGGTATTGCTGATTAGTGATCAATGTGGGATCAGTGCAGGGACACTGTTATTGATGATCACGGATCAGTGCAGGGACACTGTTATTGATGATCACGGATCAGTGCAGGGACACTGTTATTGATGATCACGGATCAGTGCAGGGACACTGTTATTGATGATCACTGATCAATGCAGGGACACAGGTATTGCTGATCAATGGAGGGACAGGTATTGCTGATTAGTGATCAATGTGGGATCAGTGCAGGGACACTGTTATTGATGATCACTGATCAATGCAGGGACACAGGTATTGCTGATCAGTGCTGGGACACAGGTATTGCTGATCAGTGCTGGGACACAGGTATTGCTGATCAATGGAGGGACAGAGGTATTGCTGATTAGTGATCAATGTGGCATCAGTGCAGGGACACTGGTATTGATGATCACTGATCAATGCGGGGACATAGTATTGCTGATCTGTGATCAATGTGCAAGCACCAACACTAGTGACTATTGATCAGTGCTTTGGGCACTGGTGCTGGTGATCAAGACCAATTTGTGGCACCAATACTACCAGTCAGTGATCAATACTGATAGTACTGGTGATCAATGCCAGCACGGGTGTTAGTGGTATAAAATCAGTGCTGCAGGCACCATTACTGCAGATTATTGATCAGTCTGAGATCAATGCAGAGGGCACTGGTATAGCTGATCGGGGTCAATGCTGTGGGCACCAGTGCTGCTGGTATGCAATCAGTGCTGCTTTGTGGTCACCAGGGTCACCCAGGGCCAGTGCTGTTTTCCAGGGACAGTCTCAGCATGATTTGACTATGGAAATATACTTTAGGAAGTTTTTGGGTTCAACTTGTTTCCCAGCCATTTACCATGCCAGATCGAGCGAATCTAGACACGTTCACATTCAGGTGTCGACCATTCGACTCGCTCATTTATGATTTTCAAAACAAAAGCTGCAAAAAAGTAAATGCTGATCATTGCAAATGGACATTTTTAAGGTGAAAACCATAATCAGTGTAGAGTCAGATCTGAGATGAATGTGGGAGGGATCGGGCTTAAATCATTGATAAAATCTACAAATTATCATCTCCAAATGTCAAAAAGTGGCATGTGCCCTGGGGTGGTAACATTCGCCATTTATAAATACAGTGATTCTTTCTGGGACTTGGATTTGCCATTGGAGAATGTGAAATAAAGGAGTGCCGTAAAAGCGACCCCATCAGGCAATCTAACGATCCAGCCAGAAAATGACCAGCAGAATATTTGCTGTTTATTTATAAACGTGTCTGTTATTGTTCTCTGTTTGTTTTCTTTACAATTTGGTGTTTATAAATAACTATTTAGGTGTTGATAAATATGAAATGTGTGTGTAAGAATCCATGGTAGTATTTAGGGCGGTTGTAGTCCTTGATCCCAGGGCTGTATTGTAAGTACCAGGCATAGTGAGAATGAGTCTCTGGGAATAGTTGTCAGCTCCGCCTCACATGTCATAGTGTGTCAGTACCATCCCTATCCATAGACATCAGACATGGGGGGGGGGGGGGGGTCAGACCTGATTGTTCCAACATCTGCATACTGATGGTGCAGGAATGACCGCAGCCGCTGACCTCGACCTCGGAGAAAAAATGATCAGACGTGCTTGAATATTCCAGATGGCCGTGGTCCTTTCACAGATATTAATCTAATGTTTATGTGAAAGTTATGCAATGATGACTAGTCGGCATGGGTAGAGCATACATATCAGATAAAAAGTTGGGAACACCCTACCGGTCGTCTGTTTTGTGATTTCATCCACTAGTGGTAGTCGGTTGTCGCTGTCCAATAATATTGGCCAATTCTGTGCGGTGCTTACAGAACAGGCGGAATCTTTTATTCAGACTTTTCAGCACACAGGATCAATCATTATCTTTTGGCTGTGGTAGCTTTACCCTGTGTGCTCATTTATGAATTGCTTTGTAGAATTTATAGAAAAGTTGGAAGAGTCGTACGGTGTGCCGTAGAAATGACTTGTTGCTTTCCTTGTCATCATTATTTAGTACTGTCTGCAGTGATACTGCATGGAAATGCTGCCAACTCAACCATGTTAACTCTCCCTGCCTGCCTGCTTCTTTGCTGTATTAAAAAATATGGGGAATACTAGATTTTACATGTACCATATCGCCCAATCAATGCATCGAGGGGCCCTCCCTTGTCAGCATGCCTTGTTCTGGCATGCAGGGGGTACCGTAGTTGTACCTCCTAACTGAATAACATTTTATTTTGTTGATGCACGGTATCATAGTTGGCATTTTATTAATAAAATACTCGCTTTTACCATTTTTTTTACCATCTTTGTTGCATTCCAGTGCTAATGATCTCTTGCAGCTTCTTTCAGCCACTTCCTGGCTACATACTCCCCAGTGATGGGACGCCTCAGCCCTATTAACTTGAATGGCTGAGTATGACAGACAGTGCCGCCTGTCAGCTTGACATGCCGTTCTTAAATTTGCCACATCTGAATGTGAACAGCCCCCTCTGGCTGTAATGTGGACTGTAGGTGGGCACTTGGGGGGACAGTAAACATTTTCACTGCCCAACAGACACCTGTATGAAAGAGGCCTAAGAGCATGGGGGTGCAATTAGAAACGAGGGACGGGGCCAGAGCGCTGTCATGCCGTACAGCAGCACAACAGATAGGGTCCTCAGAATCCCAGCCAGGACACGGTCTGCATGGAGTTGGCATGTTCCCCACCTCCTTGTGCTGGTCTCCTCCCACACTTTAAAGACATAGTGGGAAATGTACTAATTCCTGTCTAAATTGGCCCTGCTGTATGTGACTTTTGGATCTTCGATTTTAAGATTGTTGAGCGTACAGACTGATGTGAATGTATAGTATATATAGCACTGCATAAATTGTCGCAACCATGTACAATACAAATGCCTATAATAGATAACTGGAAGTGCCTGAACAAGGTCTTTCATGGCAGGATCACCAGATATTTTAATGAAAGCCAAACATTTAAAAAGCTTTAAAATGGCCTTTGAAATGAACATATTTAAATCCTACTTGAGATTTTAACGATTGGCTGAACATGTGCTTTATCGTGCTAATTCCCCGCTGTACCCAGACGCTGGCCATGAGATAGAAGACAGGATCCTAACATCCCAGCACCCATCTGGCACTGGACACTGAATTCTGTGAAGTGCATATCCCCCACTAGAATGCTTAGAAGGTGTGAAATGATTCTCAGAGAGGTCAGCGATGTGCCACTAAGACAAGAACATGACTAAGGCTGGCCATACACTAAGGGCCTGCCTAATTGGATACAATTGAAGGAGTTGTTTAAGTTTGACCTCATATTATATTTTTTTTGGTAAATCTAAAGCAAAATTCTCAACAAAATTGTATAATGTATGGCCAGCCTTACACTAGGGGCTCCATGTGCAATGGGCCAACCCATAGACAAATCGACTTGCCTTGTGTCCTATCGATTCGGGGTTGGTGGGCACTGGTGTGCACTGGGAAAAAAAAAGTAGAACAAGGTGCACTTCTACACAGCACAGTGTGTTTTGATGCATTGTACCTCGCAGCAGTCCATAAAGTTGAATTAAATGTCATTTTGTGACATTTCAATAAAATGGAAAAAAAAAAAAACAACCAATCACCACACCTTACTTACACAATAGGTATGCATTATACAGAGAATAATGCATGCCTGCTGGTATGAATAGGCCCCAACAGGAAATGATGGGTTATCAGTCCTTAGAGATTCATCATGCCTCTCCGAGAGAGACACTGGTAATTCTTTAAAGGATAAGTTCACTTTTTGAACAAAAATAATAAATGCACATTTTTTTTGCAGGTACAAAAATGTGTATTTATTATTTTTGCCTGCAGGAGCCTGTAAAGCATTGCAGCAGTGATCAGTAGATCGCTAATGCCATGCACGTCTCCTGCAGACCTGTCAGAATATCTGCTTGCCATATGGGGTGTACGGTCAAGCAGATATTCTAACAGGAAGCTTCAATGAACTAGCATGGTGCTCCACAGCGCCATGGTAGTTCATTGAAAACTACAAGCTGACAGCCGTTCAGGCTGCTGGGACTTGTAGGCTCTCATTCACAGAACTCTGTGAATGAGTGAAGTGACCATGTAGGCGGAGCCCTGCACTGCTGCGCTGTTTTCAAATCTGACCGTACAGAAAACTTCTCCCCATAATATCTGTCAGAGGGGGGCAGCGGGAGCAACTGCGACTATGGGAACATGTTACATTTTCCACCCTAAGAACGAGTGGAACATGTTCCAAAGGTAAACTTATCCTTTAAAGCACTTTAACAGCTGAAGTTCATATTGTCGGCACCGCATGACACATACAGATAACATAAAACAATATTTTGGTCTGCTAGGTTTATGATCTGCATGAGGCAGACACAACAGTACAACACAGCATTTTGGAAGTTCGTAGGGCAACAGAACTTTTTATCTTGTGTTTTTGAGGTGTTTTCAGGCTTGGGCCATTTTTGGCTTTTGCCAACTCAAAAATTTGTAGGAGGAAAAGGATGCTAGGTGCAAAATAGTGCGAAAAACAAATTTGCACGTTTTCAGGAGCTCTCTTGAACGTCTATTGGGGCCAAAAGAAGTTCACATAGTTTTTTTAAAGCAGAATTTCACTTAAAAGCGGAAGCTTCGCTTATTTGCCTCCTTCCCCCCTCCACTGCCATATTTGGCACCTTTTGGGGGGGAGCGGATCCCTATTTTTGATAGGTACCCACTCCCGCTCAGTTTGCCACGGAGGAAGTTCGGCCGCCCTCCCGCAGGCTCCTGGGACCTTTCACAGGTCCCAGGAGACTGCTGGACCAATTAGGAGGCGCAGTGCGACTCGTGCATGCTCAGTGGGCACCAGGCTGTGAAGCCGCAAACTGTCACAGCCTGGTGCCCACAGTAGAGATGCCGGCGCCATAAAGGAGAAAAGGGGAGAAGGGACGGTGGGGTGAGAGCATCGCTGGACTCCGGGACAGGTTAATGTGTATTTTATTAAAAGTCGTCCGCTACAGTTTTTGTAGTTGCTGATTTTTAATAAACTCAAAAAACGGCTGAAACTCCGCTTTAAGTGTCAAGCGACATATTGCTCAGATGTGAACAGGCACCATTGAACATAATGGGAATCTTCATGTTGCGTTTTTAAAGTACTTCTGGAAATGTGTTTCAAAATGCTCAGGTGTGAATGAGGGCTGAAAGATGCGAGAATTAGAATGAGGTGCTACGCTTTGCATTGCTTATCATTTAACAAGCCCCAAATTTCACTCAAAGAGGAACTTCAGTCATTTCTGAAGTTAAAAGTCAGCAGCTACAAATACTGACCGACACTTACCAATCCAGGAGTCTAGCTCTGTGTTCACCTGTTTGCCAGTCTTTGGGTCCCTGGTGTCACCATCTTGGATGTGGGAATCCAGCTGTGATTTCCTGGTGTTTCTCAGCCAGAGCTGCACTGCCTTTTCTGACAGTCACCTGGGACATGTGATGTGTTCTAGGAGGTGGAGGGATGGGGAGGCAAACTTCTGTTCTGCTTGCCTAGGTGAGCAGAGCAGACATGGGAGTGGGTACCTGTGAGAAATAAGTACCTGCTCCTAGAAAAAAAAAAAAGTTCACTATAATAAAGAGGGGGGGGGGGGAGCAGAAATTTACAGTTTAGGTGAAGTTCCACTTTAGGATTAAACTTCCAGATGTCTCCTGTTCAGACTTCAAAGAGGACAATCTCTTCAAGGTCCTCCCAGCCATATTAACCCATTCATGGTCTGTTCCAATTCACATGATAACATCCTAGCCATACCTCATTTCAGTCCTTTGTGAGCGCAATAAACTCAGCAGGCACTTAAAAGCATCACAGACATGTGTTTTCTGTTGTGATGCTCTAGAGAAGCGTATAATTTTTATATATTTTTAGATGGTATAAAAGTGAAGCATTTGTGTCTGTCAGATCTTCGCGGCACGCAGTCTGTTATTAGGGTTACAAAACTACACGGAGAAGAGCCCATTTTGTAAGTATACCTATGGGGAAATGCTCAGTATTTCCAGCTCTTGGATGAATGTTACTTTTTTTTTCCCATCTGAGAGGCTGAAGGCTCCAGCTCTTCATCAGCTCCGCTCCAGCAAGATTACCATGGACTTAACCCATTGTAGCAGAGAAGGAATGTGTCTGTGCATGTTTGCCATTTTGAGGATTTTTGCGACTGCAAAGATTTATGGCTTCACTAACAAGTTTCTTCATGTCTCTAATGTGGTACAAATCAATAGGAAATGTGAAAGGATTTAATGGCTGCCGAGTTTTCTAATGAGTCTCAGGCTAGGGAACAAATTAGGCCAGAATTAAGGGGTTTTGGCTGTCATCAGAGTAGCAAAGGCGTTAACTTCAGCAACCTTTGATGAAGGATCTGTTGTGTGTTGTATCCCATTACTGATGTGCATTGCTTCCCAGCCCCCTATCATGGACTCCTGCTGGCATGGATTACTTTTAGAATGCTGACATCCCCCCCCCATTCCTGTAATCACTGATGTGTTTGATGTGGTGATACACCTGCTGCAATGCCTTCCTTTTAGGCGTCATTCACATGAGCAACATATACTTGTTAGAGTACAGCTACACTCTTTCCTTAAAAAAAAAGAAACCTACCCCCCCTAACCTAGTCTGAGATATACCCCACATCACCCCAATGTGTACTTATCTCTCTCTGTGACAGTGAAGGCCTACAATATTTCTATCTTCAGTGCAGGGCTCTTTTGAAGTGCTTTCTGATCTGTTCCTCCCCATAGACTTGAATGGGGCAAGACGGCCAACGTCTATGCTAGCTGTTCTCAACTAGGGTTCCTCTGGATGTTGCTAATGGTTCCTTTACTGTGGTTTATTGACCCCCCCCCCCCATTTGTTGGTGTGTGCATAGTTCTAGGGTCAATGCCACTTGGTAGAGCCAGTTGCTTAATGCCCTAGCTCTTTTTAGTTGTTTGTAAGGATGGCATTCTTACTACCACTGTAAGGGTTCTTTTACATGAGTGTCAATGCCTACTGCCCTCTGAAAAATGATCCGTGGTGGACTACTTTTCAAAGGGTAGTATATCACAGACTGCCAAACATTCAGGAGGTGAGCCTCCACATCTTCTTCAATGTCTATTTTTTTTTTTCAACTCCCAAGGGATAATTTGTATATGTAAAAAAAAAATGAAGCTCAGCTGCACGACAAGCATTTGACTTGCAGTTGTGGTGCTCTTCCATTGACTTTAATGGGTGCGTTTGACAGACACTGCTCTGATGGCCAAGTTAAAATTACTGTAGCTGCAAATCAAAGCATCACGGCTGCAGCATGTGTACAGTCCCATCCATCTGTAGTAGTAGTAGAATTTAGGTGGGCTGTAAAACCACAAATCAACTGCCTGTTTTTGCTGGGGACATTTTCCCACTGTTCCCCAATGAACAAGGTTTAGCAGGGGTGCCCAGAGACTTGAAAAGTATTATTATTATACAGGATTTATATAGTGCCAACAGTTTGCGCAACACTTTACAAAATGACGGTAGACATTATTTTTACAATAAGATTTGGTACAAGAGGAAACAGACGGCCCTGCTCTTTAGAGCTTACAATCTAGGAGGAAGGGTTGAGTGATACAAAAGGTAATAGCTGTGGGGGGATGAGCTGGTGGAGGGAATAAATGGCAGTTTACTAGGTAGAAGCAGGATAGTTTTCTTTTAAAGAGAAAGGTTTTCAGGGATCGTCTAAAGGTGGATAGATAAGGAGATAGCCGAACAGATTGGGGTAGGGCATTCCATAGGATTGGAGAAGCTCAGTAGAAGTCCTGGAGGCGAGCATGGGAGGAGGAGACACGTGAACCAGAGAGCAGAAGGTCTTGGGAGGATCGAAGAGAGCAGTTTGGTTGACATTTTGAGATCAGGTTGATGATGTAGCAGGGGGCAGAGTTGTGGATGGCTTTGTAAGTTGTTTGTATTTTGAATTTTATTCGTTGGGCGAGTGGAAGCCAGTGGAGGGATTGGCAGAGAGGGGTAGCAGACACTGGACGGTTGGTAAGGTGGATGAGTCTGGCAGCAGTATTCATGATGGACTGGAGGGGGGATAGCCTATGTAAAGGTAAGCCAATGAGGAGGGAGTTGCAGTAGTCGAGGCGACAGATAACTAGGGAGTGAATTAGGAGCTTTGTGGTATCATTGGTTAAAAAAGGGGCGTATTCTGGAGATGTTGTGGAGGTTGAGGCGGCATGATTTGGACAGGGATTGGATGTGGGCCTGATAGGATAGTTCAGAATCCAGGGTTACCCATAGCACCTTGGCATTGAAGGATGGGTTGATAGTGGTGCTATTGATCCTGACCGAGAAATCAGGGCAAGCGGCAAGTGGGGGAGGAAATATTATGAGCTCAGTTTTGGATAGATTGAGTTTAATAAGTGGTGTGACATCCAGTCTGAAATTATTTCAAGGTTTATTCTGGGGCAAAAGTGTTGAGAAAGGCTGGTCTATACGGTAAAAATGTGGCTTCTTTGAAGTATATGAGGAGTCACTGCGCAGGGATCAGCAATCAGCTTGGTGTAAAATATTTGTATATTTCATTGTTCTCATTGATATGTACAAGACACACAATCTGATCCTAATGATTTATCCATGAAAGCATATATTTTCTCTACTTTGCACATTACCTTTGCCCAATACTTTGGGTGTCTTTTTATATTTTACTTGTAGTCCCCTCCTAGATTAGGTTGCTGCTAGAGAGGTTAAGGTAAATTTAGTCTTTCTGGCTACTCTGTAGTCAGTGGAGCAGAATATGATTGGTTTTGGCTGCTCTGGGTCTCACAGGCTGTAGGTTCCACTGCTTTTTCCTGCCTTATAATAGGTTATAGAACGTAGAGGGCTGGAAGAGGCAGACACAGAGCTTGAATATTTATGGCACTCTAGCCAATCCCTGGGGAGATGTGCCCAGAAGGTGGAGAGCGAGACCATAAATAGTCTGAGGCCTGGAGTGGAAGAGTTCTTGTCCTGGAGGATGAGATCTCAGCCTGAGGGGACGCTGCCCTTCAGGAAAGTTGAAGTCTGCAGAGAGTTCACTGAGGTCCCAACTGAGTAGGGGCTGGGGGGCCTGTTGCGGAGAGTTCATCAAGGTCCCAGCAGGAGTTGGGGAGCCTATCGTTCTTAGAAACAGGTTTTGTTTTTTGTTTTTTTTGTGAGCCTAGACATGGGGGTGCACTGAGGATCTAGCCTGGAGATTCACAGTACAGTGTCTAGCCAATATTTGACAAGAGGTATCCAACTATCTGGACACACAGTGAGTAGAGGCTGCCTGCTGTTTAATCCCTTGTGTGACTGTGTTAGTACTGCTAAAGTGGGATTTGTCCTACTGGGAGTCCCAGAGGTGCTTATGTCTCTAGTCTCTGCCAAGAGGGAAATATATCTGGGAGAGAATAGACAGAGTAGAGAGTGTCCCCAAATTGCACTTAATTCATGAGTATCCCAAAGCTTCCTCGCACCCCATCCATGTACCTGGCTGCCTGGGGACCCAAAAGTGAATAGAACCTGGGACAAAACAGTGGGACCAGTCAGAGGGTCTGCACTATATAGTTTAGGGGGGATATTCAAAAACACAGCAAGGAGCAAAGCGCAGAACCAAGTAATCCAAAGTAGCTAGTAAGAAATCACTTTGCTGAAGCTAGATCAGCAAAGATGGATTCTGATTGCTGGCTATCAAAACTGCACTTGCACTTTTTGAACTGGTTTAATGAGATAAACATAAAGTGGAAATACATCTGAGCACCACAAACCAAAAAAATGTAATTCATTTTTAATATTCAAAGCAGACTTGCCCATCTATCCATGCTTTATTTTGCTGAGAAACCACTTTGAAAAGCAACCCCTGGGCATGGCCATCTTGAGCAAGGGCAGATTATTCATGTAGTATGTACTTCCTGGAGTCCATCTGCCTTTAGCTCAGGCATGCTGGCAGGAGAGTATGCTTAGCCGAGTAAACCCCTCCTCCCTTCCGGAAGACTTCTGGGATTTATGACATAATTTGCCAAGGTCTGGAAACCAGGAAGTAACTGAAGAAATGTATAATTTTTTTTTTAAACAAGTAAATATATACTTTCCTATCTTTATACTAATACTAGCAGGATAAGGGTCAAAATAGTTGATGATGATTGAGCGAAGTTCGACTTTAAAGTACACTTTTATTGAGAATCTGGTTACTGACAAATCCAGGGTACATTAGTCCATTACTATTGGTCAGAGAGGCCATCAGTCATAATTAAAAGATAATAGTGGGACATGGGAAGGGGCACGCTGAGCTGACTTGAGAAATTTTGGCTACTGGTCTTTCAAAGTGGGCTTAGCCCCGGTTCACATATATGCGGCTGTGCAGGCCACGTTTTGCACGGTCACGAGAGCCCGTTAATTTGAATGCAGTCCCGTACCCGTGACATGCAGGGAAGAAGTCCCTGCATTTCTTCTGAAACCGCAGCCCACACGAGAACCTCGGTTCCCAGTATGTTTGCGTTTTCCAGTGCATGCGGCATGCCATTAGAACTAATGGCACCCACCCGCGCGTCCGCATTTCTCTGTGCGGGTGGTGCGGCTGCATGGATTTTCACGCGGATCCGCAGCGGCACCACCCGCACATACGTGAACGTAGCCTTAGGCTCCTCTATATGCCTTCTTTGCAATAATAAATGCAATTAAATATGCTTTTCATCACTACATCACTATTCTTTTATTCCAATATTATGTGCTGATTAACCTTAGCGATTTGTGAGCGTGCCTTTCATGTAATGACATCACAACTCGCCAGTTCTTAAGATTTAATTAATAAATCTTGTGATTGTGTGCAGGGCCCATCTAATCTATCCCTCTTAACCTCATGCTGATTCCAATACATGATGTATAACACGATTTCTGATATTTTTTACAGTTGTAATAATATACCCAGCAGTTGATAATTAACTGCACAACTATATCACATACAGTTAATCACTTTATTGGTTCATTGATGCAACCGTTCGTGTAGTGCATTATATATCCTGTTGGAGTGGTTAAAGTAGAGCAGATAATTAGCATTCCAGAGTTAGGAGAGAGGAAGGGAAAGAAAATTGTGAGTATGGATAGTGATAAATTCAACTGTGGGTAAAGGTTAATAGACTGAATAAAACAGATTGCCTCCATGGTAATTGTGCCCATAGGTAGTGTCTCTACTATGTTATTTATTGGGGTCTTGTCCTTTATGGTTTATTTATGAATGTGTCAGTTGTTGGTGCTGTGAGTTACATCAACATTATCTGTAAATCCTACTAATGTTTAGGCTTGCTTGTTGTATAGCAAAAGACCTTGAAAGCTTAGTGTATCATAAAGCGTAGTGTATCATAAAGCTTAACCTGTAATTCATATAAGAGGCTGCCGTGTACTGATAAGAAGCATTGGAAGATCTGTCATGTTCTTGCTTGACATACTAGTGCTGTTTGTATCAACAATGGCACCCTGGCATGACCATAGACAACCTAAAACTGCCTTTTTTAAAATCTAAATGCATTTTAAAAATAAAAAATAGGGCTGAAAAGCCTAAGGAAACGAAGAAGCAGCATTTGCTGCACAATCCCATCAGAATGAAAATTGTCGGAAGCAGTTTTCATAGCCTGTTGATGACTATGGTGACCTGTAATAACTATTTCAACAAAAATGTGTGCTTTGTGGTTCTCTGCACTGGAGAAGGTACATGCGTGTTTAAAACCTGTTGTGTTGACAAGATGAATGTGTCTTAATGCACCACGCCATTGTCAGTCTGGCTGCTATCTTGTGTTGTAGCAGTTCTTTTGTATGTAACCTCTTTGCTTGTAAGTATAAAATTGGCCAGAAATGCAGTAAGACTTCCAGAATTCCAGAAATGCACAATCTTCCAATTCTGCACAAGTAAAACTACTGCTGTAACAACCACTCCTGTTCAGTTCTATAGCCATTTTTCAGTAGGATTCACTCCACCTGTAAAATCTCTTTATGTTGCTTGAATGTCTGAAAATGATTCCAGCAATCCACAATCTTTCTTTAAAGAGCTCTTCCAGGCAACAGTTGAAATCAATCAGTGAGCTACTAATGCTTTTCAGCACACTGCAGCTGTGCTAAAATCAAGATGTTCACTTTATTTAACCGAAATCAGAATAATGCTCAGCTCTTCTCCACCATTGTAACATCTGCAAGCTCCCTCACCGGTGCTGACATCTTTTTCTAGCCTTCTTCCAGGTATAGGATCTGCAAATATTTTTACTGGCTGTGCCAGGTTGGCATTTCCACTGCATGTGCAGGAGTTTATTTATCTCAGCAAGAAGATTGCAAACAGGTAGGAAAGAATCCTTCACGGCAGAAGAGACAGATTGGGGAATTGATAGAGTGCCTACAAACCACCTGGAAATGGGTACATGAATATGTGGCAGGATCCAACATTTGTCACATTGAAACTGCTCCCTTGCTCTGCATCACAGTGCAGTGAGCAGAGTGGATTCAGATACTCTAGTTCCCCATCAGGTCCACTCCCCTTGTGATCTACAGCAGGCATTGGATGGACGTATAGCCAATAGACAGTCTTCTATTGGTTTGTACACTGCCCACACTCAACCACAAGGAGAGAGCTGACCTAATGAGGAACTAGCTTTCCCATCAGGCTGCACCTACTATCAGTGCCATTGGTTGCTAGGAGCCTGGTGGCTGTGACACTGACAGCATTCTTGACAACCAGTAACAGGTAAGGAGAGGGTAGTGGTGGCAAACTTGCCACCCAGCTACAGAGCCTTCAAAACTCTGCCTGTCTCTGTATAACAAGTTACAATTGGTCTCAAAGCAGGAATGAACTTATTGATTTAATGTAATTGTAAATGCTTTTTTTTTTAATAGGTTTATACTTATTTGCACTGTGCAATGGAATTGCAGAGCGACCTTGATCCTCCTGTTCTCGGGTCCCGTGCTGGCGCTCCCGGCTACTCCCCTACACTGAGTGCCTCCTATAGAAAGACTTTTTCTTTGAGAGCAGTCGTGTGGGCTTGATCCTGAGCCTAGCTGTCTGTGTCTTCTGACATAGACAGGCTCGATGCTGCCCTCTCATCAGTGGCTTTCATTGACAGAAGCAGGAGCCAATGGCCTCAGCAAAGCCTGAGAGACCAGGAAGTGAAGGGAGCACAGAACTGCAGACGCACACAGGGCTGGATCGAATGGGCGGTCAGGTAGGTAAAAGGGGGGGGGAGACCGATGACTAAACATTTTTTACCTTAATGCAAAAAGTGCATTAAGGTAAAAATTGGTTAGGCTTTCTAACTATTTATCTTTTTCCAAAACCGTTACATTATAGTCATGATGTGAATGATAAATTTTACAGTTGCTTGGGCTCTCAGCTAAACTGTTGAGCCATCAAATGGCTCATGTCATTACTGACCAAATGCGTAGCACCACATCAACTGTAGATTAAACAAAAGCTAATTTGGCAGCCTTTTTTGGCTGTAAAGAACAGAAGGGTTTATTTCTTCAAACCGGAGGTAGATTGTACGCTCCATAAGGGTTAGGGACTGATGTGAATGTACAATGTGTGTGTGTAAAGCGCTGCATAAATTGACGGTGCTATATAAGTACCTTTAGTAATAATATTTTTTTTTTTTTATTTGGTGCAGCCAAACTACCTGAATCTGTTGCACATTTTGGCAAAGCTGCTGAAACTGAAGGCAAGGCTTTTTGAGTCTAGTGCATGACCTTTTAAAAGGCCAAAACACCAGAAAAGGGGGCAAATGCTTTATTGACTTCCCCAGAGTATGTCTCTTCTGCAATAAAAAGCCTGCCCAGTTGCTGTTTTTTAATTTGTGTCTAAAGTTCCACTTTCCCTCGATTTGTCTGTAATCTAGTGCAGCCACTGTTGCAGAATCATGTTAAGGGATGATCTTGGGGTAAATATGTCTCCTATAGACTGTAGCAGATCTCTTTTGGATTGTATTCATTGAAAACATTTCTCAAAATGTATTACCTGCAGAGAATGCTTTTCCAGCCTAATTATTTTAAACAATATTTCTTATTATGAACAGTTGTTCCTGTATGATGTGATTTGATCTATTGGATTTTTGTTGAAGAAGAAAATTTGGCCTGGCCTGAGACTGTCCGACACAGACAGATTGATCTGTCATGCACAATTACTGCCCTTCATCAAATGAAATTGTCCCGTGCTTGACGCACCACAACTTCTTACCAAAGTACAACCAACCTATGGGTTTCCAGGCAATTTCTAAAGAAAATGTTTCTTTTTCTTTAAAGAAAAGGGAATATTCATCAACAAAACATGCATTTTATTTCAGTTAATTACCTCCTACATGCCCAAGTTGTCACAATCAAGGTTTCAATAGGTCATATGATATGACATATTGCTGGGCCTAAAATATATTTAGTGAGATAACCACACTGAGAGAGCAATAATTGTCATTTTGATAACATGCCTGATAATAATCTTGTCTAATTATGGTCATTACTTTACTGAGTGGAATGCAAATTTACCAAGTAGAGTTTCACTACTGTCCTGTTAGCTACAACCAGGTCCAGTATGGGTGGTAAAAGTGTAAAGAGCTTACAAGCATTTGGGTGGAATTTTAATCACCAAACATTATATCTATCTACACAGCCACCATATGAGACAGTTGGCATATATGTGGATTATGACGTCTGATACTGATCCTTATGATTAAGTTATCCATTGCTGTACAGAGAACTTTCATCTTTTATGTCGGCAGCTGCCCCAGTAGAATTTACATTTTAATTTTCCTAGCGCATATATACAAATGTTAGAAAAAGAGTGCGGTCGCAATAAAATGTGTGTAACATTTACATGACCGTAACTCTAATATACTACTAATTGGTTTAAAGTGCAGGAATTAGAGATACCTGCATATACCTGCAGCAGGTTTCATTGACCCCCCCCCCCCCCACACACACACACCTGAATGCCAGGTTGTCCTCATTTGGCAAAGCTCTGCCTCTGACAGAGCTTGCCTACTGCTGTCCACACACGATTAGGAAGCATAAAGGATGGAGGAGGCAGGCCACCTCTGTTGGTACTGCCAAGCTCTGCCATTGCCTGGAAGCAACAGAGCTTTGCCTGGCATTAGGCATAGATGGAACAGGAAAAAAGTGGGATCAAATATCCTTGCAGTAGAAGAGTTTTTATTCTCACCTCTCTGGGGGTTTATGTCTCTTACCTTATGTTGTGGCACTGAAGCCCCCATAGGACTCTTGGCACAACACTTACTTTTAGGAGTGTCTGATGCCTGTGACCCCCACTGTGCATTGTAGTTCTATCCTCTAACTCCTGTCACCATAAGACTCAGCAGTGATATAGGGGTCCAAAGATGGAACCATGGCACGAGGCAGGAAGTTTTGAATGCCGAAGATTCACATGGAAGCTGCAGTGCTAGAGGAGGAGATGCGTCCCATACACAACCTATACTGTGACCACATCGCCAGTAACTGTTGACTACTGGGCTTTCTGCCATATACACGTGCACTCAACACATGGGCTAATTTAGGTGGAAGCCAATTAACCAACAAATAGTGACCACATCACCAGTAACAGTTGACTACTGGGCTTTCTGCTATATACACTTGCACTCAACACATGGGCTAATTTAGGTGGAAGCCAATTAACCAACAAATAGTGACTACATCACCAGTAACAGTTGACTACTGGGTTTTCTGCCATATACACGGGCACTCAACACATGGGCTAAGTTAGGTGGAAGCCAATTAACCAACAAATAGTGACCACATCACCAGTAACAGTTGACAACTGGGCTTTCTGCTATATACACTTGCACTCAACACATGGGCTGATTTAGGTGGAAGCCAATTAACCAACAAATAGTGACCACATCACCAGTAACAGTTGACTACTGGGCTTTCTGCTATATACACTTGCACTCAACACATGGGCTAATTTAGGTGGAAGCCAATGAACCAACAAATAGTGACCACATCACCAGTAACAGTTGACTACTGGGTTTTCTGCCATATACACGTGCACTCAACACATGGGCTAATTTAGGTGGAAGCCAATTAACCAACAAATAATGACCACATCACCAGTAACAGTTGACTACTGGGCTTTCTGCCATATACACGTGCACTCAACACATGGGCTAATTTAGGTGGAAGCCAATTAACCAACAAATATATTTTTGAACTCTGGACAGAAGTGGAAGACCCAGATGAATCTTATACAAGACGATTATTCCAGTACATATACTGTAGATAGGGTCATATGGGACTTTAGTCCAGTTTCCCATCATCAGAGCACCAGTACTAAGGTCTGTGCTACCTGTCCTCGCTTTGTGCTACCAAAGAAAGTATGGAATATGCCAAACATCTCTTGGGTGGAATCACCACACCATACACAACCCCACTACTTCCCTATCCCCATGCTATATTTGCCCCCCCCCCTCCTATGATCTCTATTATATTTTTCCCCACACAACTCTTAACCTTTATTTTTCAACCTTCCTGCTGTTTCAATCGGCTTAGTACTACATGGGCTACATTGTATTCCACTGGCTCACAATGCCACGAGCTGACAGCAGATGAAGTATAAGCAGCAGGAAACATGTCTGCTATTATCTCTACATGAACTTGATTAGGTTTACCATGACGTTATGTGGGATATATGACCTTTTTGTATTATCATTTCATTCAACCTGTTGTACAATATTTCTATCATATGAAGTACTACTAGCGATTGACTTGTAGCTTTAATAAGAACTTAATATTTAGAAAATATGGAACATGCTATATCCCTAACTTTTTTTATTTTCAGCCTTTAGTTGATACATTATAATGTTGGATATAGGAATAATTTCTTAATTATATTACTCTATTGCTATTTACTTGAGGCCACTGAGCTCTAAAGCTGGCCACACACCATTAGAATTTTGTCAAAATAATTGTTTTTGGATTATTCTTTTGATTTTCTAATGGGTTATGGGGTCAAATCTGTGGTCGGTATCAACTCCTAATGAACAAAACTCTCTCAATGTGATTTTTCATTGAGGAAAAATCGTACACATTGTAGTAAAATCTGTTTAATATATAAAGCTGGCCATACATGGATCAAAATTCAGTCAGTTCAGCAGGAACCGGCCAAATTTCGATCTGTGTGTAGCCCACTCTGTTTAACAGAAGTCAGTCGTCAGACCGGCTTCTGCTGAATGTTCCTGCTGAAAAACCAGCTTGTTGTCCTGACAGAAAACTAATGTGTGGATGGGGAAATCAGCACAGTTTTTGTGTTACGTCAGCTGGCTGAATGAAAACAAACTGAGCCATGTATGGCCAGCTTAATAACAGCTCTAGGTGAAATTTGAAAGGCTTTCAAATTAAATTAGTTGACTCAATTCAAGCAAAAAAAACCCAAAATCTAAATGTATATGGCCAGCTTAAGCCCTGGTTCAATCTGTGCTGGCTGGTTGCGGGTGCGGGAATCACATCTGTTCTTGCATTCAAACCGTGCTGCTCTTACGAGGCCCATGAGGCTGCCATTCATTCTGAAGAGCACCCCAATGTAGTGCGTTTGTGGTTGTGGGGACCGTAGGGAAATCACATGGCCAAAAAGACCATGTGATGTCCCCTCTGCTGCATGCACCTTTTTTAAGCTGGAGACACAGACGCAGCAGCCCATTCACAAGGGCACAAGTGTGAACCAGGGCTAAGGCTGGCCATACACTATACAATTTTCTGTCCAATTTCTGCCCAATTTTCTTTAGATTTACATTCAACTATGTAGTGCAAAACCTGCCTAATTGGATACAATTGAAAGCGTTATTAGTTTTGACCTCCTATTATATGGTTTTTGGTAAATCTAAACCAAAAATCTCAAGAAAATTGTATAATATATGGCCAGCCTTAGACTAGGTTGAGTAGATTGTAAACTCTTCATATAAGAGAATTTTTTGGTCATCGTTCGTCAAATAAGAGCATTCAAGGTATCTCAGGAGATGGAAAGTAGCTGAAACTTGTGTGGGGAAAACAGATAGGTGGCTCTGTTTACAAAACTGCTTAGACATGTTTGATGGATGGATGTGTGGGAGGATGTGTTAAAAATTAAGTTAACCTTTAAGTAATTGGCACACTGTCTGCTTTGGTGTCTAGATAAGAAAAATGTATCTGTACTTGAACAAAGGTGACGCCTAGGCTGGTCTTATACAGGAAGATTATTGTAAGCTTCAACACGGATTTTATATCTTCATGTTTATGTCATCATAAGGGAATGTGATCATTTAGATTTTGCAATTGTTTTATGTGACTTACATAATTTTAGGGTGATCTGGTCCCTTTTCAGATCCTTTGCAGATATGGTTTAGATATTGTTCTTTGATAACAAATGGCTCTGTTATGTCCTCCATTCAATGGTGCTATGCAATATATTGACTACCATAGGGGTGATAATGAGAGATTCCATCAGTTGGAGCTTAAAGTGTGAACATTGTTTAAACTTAACCATTAAATCTAATACAAGCTGTTTTTTCAATACTTTTCAAATCGGACACTTTTATGAAATAATATATGATAATTCTGCAGTGAAAGTCTTTGTTCTGGAACTGCCTGTTATGGGGTGACTGTCCCTGTTCACTAATTGTGCTCCTACATTGTCACCCTATCACATGGGCTTTTGATGGAGGCTACAAGTGACCCTTTCAATAAACATTACGCATTCAGCCGGGTTGCACACTTGTGCGGTGCAGCACATTGCATGTGATTCGCACAGGTACTGCACTGCATTCCTGTGCAAATCACATGCGATTTCTGTGCAGTGCAATTTGAGCCATACTTTTTGTATGGCTCAGATCGCACCGCATCTGCACCAAAATAGAGCAGGACCCTTTTTATTGTTCACACTAAAATCAGATTGCATGGGTATTCACACCCATGTGATCTGATTCTGAACATCGCACCAAGTTTTGCAAACTGATTTCGGGGTATTGTTAACTTAACATACACACCTGCAGTGGTTCGCATGTCCAACACAACAAACACTTTACTCCTGCGCTAGGAAAGGACTCAGTAGACCCAATAGGAATGTTCTGGAATATGCACTGCTTGCTGCCCTCAACAGACCGGGGTGGTCCGAATACACTGGATACAAATGGAGAAACAGAAAAAGGGCGCACCGACCTAGTGCATTATCATTTAAAATAATTTATTAAAGAAACAAAAATAGGTATCATACTCACAATGGACATAACACAGGCATGTCAAACTGAACAAGGTGTATGATCCAAACAACATCTGAGTCCATACGATGGAACCCTGGATGACCAACTGGCTAATGCGTTTCGAGGACACAACCTCTTCCTCAGAGCCAACCAAGAAGAGGTTGTGTCCTTGAAACGCGTTAGCCAGTTGGTCATCCAGGGTTCCATCGTATGGACTCAGATGTTGTTTGGATCATACACCTTGTTCAGTTTGACATGCCTGTGTTATTATGTCCATTGTGAGTATGATACCTATTTTTGTTTCTTTAATTATTTTAAACGATAATGCACTAGGTCGGTGCACCCTTTTTCTGTTTCTCCATTTGTATCCAGTGGTTTGCATGAATGGGGTGCAATTATGATGTGGTGTGGAATTTGCACAGAAACCGGTGTGAATTCCGCACTGCGTCAGTGTGAACCCAGGCTCACAGTCCACTGCTCCCATCAGGAAACCTGCCCTGAGAAATGCCATGCAGCCATCACAGGATTACATGCCATGCGTTGCTGTGTTAGAAACGGCCATACATTTTCTGACTGTTGCCATGCATTGGCAGCCCATTCATAGTTTGTATGCAAATATGCAAATCCAGCCTAAGAGATCACTTTAGAACCCCTGCCTGATTTCCTGACTTAAAGTGGTTGTAAACCCTTGCCTGTATCTAGTGAAGTGACTGGCCTCAGGTGAAACACAAAACGTGAAACAAATCCTCCTACATAATTTGTACCTGTTTATCTGCAGCCATTTTATCCTGTACATCTTTGTAAAACTTAGAGATGGAAAGGATTTTTCACAGACTCACAAAGCAGGGGGCAGGGAACTGCAGTTGCAGACTGTACAAGAGCTCTGAGAGCTGATTGGAGGGGAGGTACCCCCCCCCCCCCCATTCACAGCACACAGGAACAGACCTGAGGCTGTCACTTAGCTGGAACTCCCTCCCCTGTCACCTCTTGATGTCAGGAAAACTTGGCAGAAGTGACTCATGCTGATAACAGAGGATCTAAATAGCAGACAGAATTTACACTCACTGCTTTGGAGAGCGGCAAGTGAACACTATAGAAATATGTACTTTGTTCAGCTTTCATGTCTGAGGTTTGCAACCACTTTAGGCACTTTCTGAGTCCATAACCTGGGAAGTACTGAAGCCATTAGATTAGCATGACAGCCAGGCAACTAGCATTTTCAGAGGTCTGGAGCCGTCTTTGTCCTATTTTTCCCAGGGTTTCTTTAATTTGTGGTCTCCTGCTTTGTAACCTCAAATGAAGCTTTAGAAAAAATGCTGCATAGTGGCAGCTGAACATCGTTCACAAAACAGCTTTTTCACCTTATGTGACTTGCTGTAATAAGTATTCAAGTAGACAGCTCCACATCAGGAGTTTCCTTTCTGTGCTCTAATTGGCATGGGTGTCAGGTCTTTTAAAGGTTATTCAGAAGAACATAAGAGAAGAGCCTCATCCTACAGAACATCACACCTTCTGTCATTGTTGTCCATCCGTTTACGTCCATAGTCCGTCTTCTGTAGATCATTGGTTCATGTGTACATGCAGTATTTGTAGAAAGGTGTACCTTATTAATAACAATGGAGGAAAGTAGATCTATGGCTCATCATGTTGTAATTATCTGCTTGGAGCGCATTCACTGTGGTGTCTTGTGTGCGTTTACTCACACTTTGCTGGGATTTTAAACAATGCCAAGTGTATCTTTCCTCAAATGTTATCCTAGATCCATGCTAACAGTCTCACGGGGATGTGTGAAGCGTAAAAGCTGAAACACCCTTATTTAAGAAATTGCTGCTCTGGGTTCCTTCATGTGTTAGCTTCATTTATCAAGATCCATACACTTAGTCAGGAGCTCTTTGGAGTAGGGAACATCGTAAAACATGATCACCAATCCTCACCTTAAGCAGAGATCATATGCGATTGTTTTTGTGTCCTCTACATATTCTGTAAGTTTGATGCTGGCGTGAAGATCGGATTTTACTATAATCTTGCCATGTGCATAGTCCTGAGACTTCAGTAATTTTTTTCTTGCAACTCTAGGCAAAATGGCTAAATGGTTAGCACTTCTGCCTGGCAGTACTAGAGTTGTTCGAATCCCAACCACGGCACCACCTGCCTGGAGTTTGCATGTTCTCCCTGTGCCTGCGTGGGTTTCCTACGGGTACTCCGGTTTCCTCCCATACTCCAAAGACATGTTGGTAGGTGAATTGGATCGTGTCTAAATTGGCCTAGTATGTGTATGTATGAATGTGAGTTAGGGACCTTAGATTGTACGCCCCTTGAGGGTTAGGGACTGATGTGAATGTACAATATATATGTAAAGCGCTGCGCAAATTGACAGTGCTATAGAAGTACCTGAAATAAATAAATACTTTGCTAATTCAATGAAACGATATTCAGTATAAAAGAATGGTGTGCTGGTGGATAATGCTCCTTATAGGTTATGGGGAAAGGTGATGGAGGTGCAGTGCAGACACCTCCAACAATGGGTTACCATGGAAAGTGGGCTGAAAAAAACTTACTAAGACTGACCACACATTATACAATTTTCATGAGAAGTTTGCTTTAGATTTACCAAAAACCATATAATACGAGGTCAAACCTAAACAACACTTTCAGTTGTATCCAATTGGGCAAGCCCTTGCACTACATAGTTGAAGGTAAATCCTAAAGGAAATTGGGCAGAAATTGGACAGAAAATTGTATAGTATATGGCCAGCCTTAGGCTCACCAAGCATTGATCAAGTTTCTTATTTAACTTCCTTTAGATTTACCTTTGCTATATAGTGCAAGGGCCTGCCTGAATGCGTACACATTGAAATGGTTTAGGTTTGAACTCATATTATACGGCTTTGGTAAATCTAAAGGAAAATTGTAGAAGAAAATTGTATAGTGTATTGCCAGCCAAAGGCGGTTCCAATCTCAGCCGGTTCAGCTGGAACCAGCCGAGATTCGAATAATTTGTGGGCAGGCTGAAGGTACCCAAGTTGATCGATCAATCAGCTTGGGTACAACCAGCCTGCTGGATTTTTCATGCGATTATTGCTGGAGGCTGTTATTGCACCCCCCCCCCCCTTATACTTACCTGTGCACAAGAGCAGAGGCCCTCTTGGCACTCTCCCTTCCCATTGGCTCCCACTGCTGTCAATCACAGCCAATGAGGAGGGAGCGGGGATGGAACCAATCTGCACTTTTTGTGTGTTTTATAAATGCATAGAGCTGGTTCGAGAGCAAACCTGCAGGTGTGACACAATAGGAAGTGGCTTCCTATGGTGGTACGCCAAGAAAATGAGGGGCCAGGAGTGTTGGTGGGGAACCTGAGAGAAGGAGGATCGGGGCTACGCTGTGCAAAACCATTGCACAGAGCAGGCAAGTATAACAGGTTTGTTTAATTTTTTTTTTTTTTTTTTTCTTTACAATCACTTTCAGTAGTGGATGTTTATGGATTTTGGATTATTTAGTGTCACTATAAAATGAATCTATTGCTTTGCCCTGCACTGGCAAAGTACAGATTCAATTTAAAGCCAGCCTTGGCCTCAAAGATTTATTTTCTTCTTTTTCATCCTTTTTTGAGTGTTGCCACTAGAAGGAAGTGCGTTCTGTTGCCAGTCTCTATGATCACAATTTTCTTGTTCAGAATCATCTCGGAAAGCAAACTTGAGCAGAGCATTCTAAATAATAAATGTTAGGTATAGACCCAGAGGAAAAAGCATGATAATTCTCTCAACATGGCCTAGAAAATGGGGGTGGGGTGGCTTAGCTGGATAACAATGCTTGGGATATTTCATAGTGACCCAGGCTTGATCCGACCCCCGTTTAGAGTTTTTATTTTCCAAATATTGTAAGTGTAGCCTAAAGGCAGTTTTGTTCTGCGTTATGTGTAATCATATGAAGGGTTTGATGGAGCTGGTGAAAGGGATGGGGGGAGAGCCTAATCCACCTGTTGGTATCTGTAACCAGTGTCTCCTTTCACTGCACCTGCCCTCTTCGTACGATACACCTGAGTGCTCCCAATAGCCAGGGAAAATGTCAGCAGTCCCTGCTCTCCATCCTCTGCTAATTCACTGCTATTTTATATCCTCTTCATCTCCTCAGGAACCAAGGCTGGACTGTAGCCAGGGATGATTAACTCGTTGTGCGTTATGCGCCTTTTACGGGAATCACTGGCTTTCTTACAGACATGAAAGGAGCTCGTTTTGCTGCTTGATGTACACCCCATAATCTGATGGAATGCTTGAGTTGTAGATACTTCAACATTCCCCCACTTGTGTGGCACAGTCTAATATATTTACCACCACTGTTAAGTTTTAGTTGAATATGGCTAAAATGATGAACTAAAGAAAAAAATTTATTTTAGACCTCCGTTGATTGACTTTCAAGGCCAAAAGATATATATGGAGGGTACAGTCGTCTGAGAGCTGCATTAGCATCCATCTGGGACTCTTAGATGCTCCTTTTTTGGCCCATGCTGACTATGTTGGTGATCAACACCTAAAAGAATTTTAATTATTTGAAAACTTTTGATTGTCCAGATCTGTTGCAGATCAGGCCATCTGTGGCAGCATGATAAAAATATATACATTAAAGTGGAGTTCCAGTCAACCTATCACAAAATAAAAGTCAGCAGCTACAAAAACTGTAGCTGCTGACTTTTAAAAAAACAGCCACTTACCTGTCCTTGGTCCTGTGGTGTGTCCCCTGCAGCTAGTTTCACCGGCCGTCCTGGATTCCAGGAGGCCGGCATCTTCAGTGTGGGCACCCAGCTGTGATAGCTTGCGGCTTCACAGCCGGGTACCCACTGCGCATGCGCGAGTAGCGCTGCACTTTATGCATGGTCCTGTAGTCTTCTGGGACTTGTCATGTGTCCCAAAAGACAACAGGGAGGGAGGGAGGACACCGAACTTCGGGTACTCGCTCCCCCCTGCCCCCCAAAGGTGCCAATCCTTATTGGGGAGTGGGAGAGCAGTCCTTAAAGCGGAACTTCCCCTTTTGGGTGGAGCTCCACTTTAATCAAAATCGAGCACTGAAGATGTACAAAAGATTTTATTTATGAATTTTTAGTAGATGTCTTAAGGTGCATGTCAAGCCTAACTGATGACATTTAGTATGCTATAGCATTGTGTATTATAAACAATTTGCTATTTTTAATAAATTACTTTTGTCAGCATTTGCACAGCTTAGTGCTGTTGATCTCCTGCAGCCTCTTTGCAGCTACCTTTTGTCTACACCAGCCAATCAAAACCTTTTTTAACATGGAGGAACCTTTGAAATAACTTTCTGGGTCGAGAGAACTCCTGCTAACGATTACTATATCTACAGATTACAATAGCTCATTGTGATGATTACTTATAAGAATGTTCCTTGCATTCCTGGTCATTGGAATTACATTAACATGTTAAAGCCTATATATATTTTTGCTTGTTTGTGTTTATAATTTTGTTAGTTTTAAAGAAGGGACAAATCTGCAAATCTTAGTCTTTTAAAGCTGAACTCTGGACACAAATACGTTTAGTTTGGGTGCAGCAAATAACTTTGAAACCCCAGGTATTACCCTGTAAAAGGAGCATTGCTATCATCCCTGTGCTGTACATAACCTGTGCAGAAAGCAGAGTGGTGGGAGGGGCCCAGCTGGCCCACTCACTATAGGCTGCCTGCAAAATACTTCAGGAGAGGCGGAGACAAGACTAGTCTCCCTGCACAAGGAGAGAGATCAGCAGTGACCAGTCGTTCGTACAGGAAGCTCCAGAGGCAGAGTTTCACACTGGATTAATACACAGATCTGAAAGAAATACACAAAGCACACCAAGTAAGAATACACATGCTCCTTATATTTAGACAATATTTGTTTAGCCCAGATTTTAGCTTTAAATAAGTAAAACCCTGGCTATTTAGTCCTCCTCAACGGGAGCATGTGCTTATAGTGTACAGAATGCTTCCTAGGGGCACGTTCATGCTAGAAGCTGAATCAAATACATGTTGTTTCTAGTTTATTGAGGAACATGTGACTTGCCCATTTGAAAGTACTGGACCAATCAGTATTGCTATCTGTGACCCCTGTGAAAAGTTTTCCTCTCTTTTTCTACCCTGTTGTCTGGGGCGTAAAGGAGCAGGATGTGATTGGAAATTGTTCCAGTGGCAGCAAAGGTGCAGCAAAAACACGTTTTTGTAAGGAGAGAGGGGAAGAGTTAGAAGAACCTTGATGAGGTTATATGGTGTCCCAGGGATACAAATTGAAGGAAAATCTCCATAATGGGGTCGCACACAGCAAAAAAGTCACCAAAATGTTACCTAGTCCTCATTCCATTCTGTTGGTAACTAAAACAAAATAGACCGGAGTAGTGCTTCAAAAATGATCTGAACATTTTTGTAAACGTTAAAAAATAAAAATGACTGAAAACCATTGTAGGTTCTCAGGTTGAGTAAGAAAGTAGCAATGACACACTACCACCTATTCATGAGATTGGGACGTCTGTACTTCTCTGCACATCGCTCTTCCTCTTCTATATTCTTCAGTTATACTTAGAAGGTTTAACCATGGTTTTGGTTTCTCTTTCTTATGCACTTTGCTGGCTAGGCAGAGCGTTGGTTTAATGTTACAAAATACTTCAGTGTAGGATGAATGAAAGGAAGATTGAAGGGTTCAGTCATCGTTCTTTAGCCTATAAGCTGACCCTTTATTACAGGGCGATGGTGAATTATAGTTTGGGAAGATGCGGTAGCTCATGCAGGGCAGCCTGCACTATGGGCTGCAAGCCTTGGAGAAATTAAATTGTATAGAATAATAATGTTTTTACCGACACAGATCACTTGCTGATATACACAAGTGAATATTTTATTATTTGACAAATGCTAGAGATAGCTGACATCCTGTGTAATATATGCAATGAAAAATAAACCTGCAGAAAGTACTAGATTATCATTGGCTGTTCCATTGTTGACTCTTTAGGTGATATTTTCCTAGCAGATCCCCATTATTCTCCAAAGGCAAAGTGGTTAGTGGTGCACCGAAATGCACAGTTTTAAAAAATGAATATATATTTTTGGGAAAAAAATACACTGATTAAAAAAAACAAAAAAAATATACACCTCACTTTTTTTATAAAATATGAAAGAGGATGTTACGGCAAGTAAATAGATACCCAAAATGTCACGCTTTAAAATTGCACATGCTAGTGGAATGGCGTGAAAATGCGGTACTTAAAAATCTCCATGGGTGATGCTTTAAAGATTTCTACAGGTTAGCAGTGTAAAGTTACAGAGGAGGTCTAGTGCAAGAAATATTGCTCTTGCTCTGACGTTCGTGGCGATACCTCACGTGTGTAGTTTGAACAACGTTTACATATGTGGGCATGGCCTACGTATTCATTCACCACTATGTGCAAGCACGGGGGGGGTGGGGGCTCTTTAAATTTAATGTTTTTTTTTTTTTGCACTGTCCCTTTAAAAAAAATTTAATCACTTTTATTCTTTTTCACAGGAAATGCATGCATCCCTTGTGATAGAAATACTTAGTGACAGGTCCTCTTTGTGGAGAGATATGAGGTCAATAAGACCCCACATCTTTCCTCTGCAATGTAAAGCACTGAATAAAAAAAAAAGCATTGATCTAGTGCTTTAAAAAAAAAAAATGGTGACATTGCTCTAGCTCTCCAAGGGCATAGAGATGAGTAGCGGCCATCTTTCCTTCACTCATCTCTATGCCCAGCATTGGGATCGATGGTTTCTCATGTAAGGCTGAGAACTACTGAGTGGCAGCCAGTGGTGGCGGCGAGTGGCGGGGTTTTTTCGGCACCTGTATCGGTGCTTTTTTTCATTTTGGCCAAAAGCCGAAAGGGGTGTTTTCAGTCAAAACGTTTCAGCCACCGAAATTTTGGTGCATCCCTACAAAGTGGTGGTGTCTGTTAATTGCAAAACTTTAAATTCTCATTCCAGATGAACCTCACATGTCTCTGTACACATTATTTAGGAAACTATTCATAGATATTTGGGACATGCACACACAATCTTACCTCCATCAGGGGGAAATTGCCTGTTATCTAGTTTTGACTTGGTATGTTTTTACAGTTGCTTAAAGGCCAATTCCGCCATTTGCAAAAAAATAAAAAAACATATCCTCACTGATTATAAAAAAAATGTGCAATTTTTTTGTGTTTGGAGTCTGCAAAGCATTGCATCTGCAATCATTAAAATGTGTGCGCACTGCACAGGGTCCTGCAAACCATTCCTCTAGCTGCAGCCCTCAGTAAGGACCTTGGGCTATAAAACTGGAGGAAGTATCAATGGACTAGAAATGCAGGGACAACACCAAACTTGTGCTCCGTTGAGATCTACATGTCCTCCTGCCACAGTGTCAGATGGAACTCATAGTTTCTCCATACATGGATCTCTGTGAATGGTCGATATGGCTGTATGGTAGAGCCATACACTGTCACTTTGAAAAAAAAGATTACAGGAGCATTCCCAGACAAGAACCCTCAGATTCAGTTAGTGATGGGAAGGGGGTGGGGGCTGCAGACTGTGGCCATGTTTCTTGTTACACCCTAAATAGGGGTGCAACATGAAACATGGTCAGAAAGGTGGACTTGGCCTTTAGGTTGACCAAAGGTGGACTTAGCCCTTAAAGTGTTACTAAACCCACAACAGTAAAATCAGTCTGTATATGCAGTAAAGCATGCTTGTTATACTCACTGTGGTACCTAAGGAGTTAATCCTCTGCATTGTATAAAAAGGATGTTTGAACCTGACTTCTCTGATTCTCCCAGTGTTTCCCTCTTATCTTCTGATAAGACCTATGTTGTGGAGACACTGCACATGCTCAATTTGGTGTGTATTGCTAGAGAGGCTATTTTTTTTGTTTTTTTTGGGAGAGTGCATGTGATCAGCACAGGACCAATCAGCACTGCCAAGACAGAGATTAGAGGTTCTGCATCCTCCTAGAGAAAACTCCTCCTACAAGCTTTACCCAGTGCTCTGCTGAACACTGATATAAGTCACAAGACTGCTCTAACTGCTGATGAGAAAAAAGTATTTAGCAGTTTATATTTACTAAAATAATTGCATTTCCATGTTCTGTGTACTGAGGGAGACAAGATATAGCAAATGCCGGTCCTGGGTTTAGTAACACTTTATGTTGACCGTCTTAGGACATTTGTCCCCTTTCACATCTTTATATTGACACAGAAATGTCACCAGTGAGACCTTCAGAGATTTAGGACACAGGTGTGTTATTTAGTCTTTTGGTATCTACACAAGGCATGCATATCAAATTTTGGTGAATGGACATTTTATTCTCCTTCAGTACAGTGTCCATATTTGAAGTGAAATACATAAGGTTAATTACTAATTTTCACATTTCAAACTGACCCTTTTTTACTTGCCTTTCACTTTTTTGTCCAGATTCGGGTTTGGCGATATTTAAAAGGACGTGACATTGTAACAAATGAAATACTGCTGGATGGAGGCAACAAAGTGATGGTTGGAGGTTTTGGAGATCCCAGCATCTGTGATAACCAAGTGTCTACAGGCGATACTCGGATATTCTTTGTAAACCCCGCCCCCCGCTACATGTGGCCATCTCACCGCAATGAGCTTATGTTGAACTCTAGCCTGATGAGGATAACCCTGCGAAATCTAGAAGAGGTGGAGTCTTGTGTTGAAGGTAAGGACCATGAATTCTTTTCTTGCGAATTGGTCAAAAAAAGGTTGTTGCGGTGCCCAGTAAAATTCACAACATTTTTAGTGAGGTGAAGATACACAAAAACCAACTGTACATGACTGTTGTATGTTTATATCAGAAATGAATCGCCTGTAATGTACAGCAACTAGTATGTTATTGGCTTTCATACCCAAAGAAAATGTGCATATATGGAAGGAGCTCCAGACCCATAGATAAGAGTCCAAATCCATTTATTGATATTGTGTTGAAAGACAGCCAATGCGTTTCGAGGTCAAAGGCAACCCCCCTTCATCAGGGCTTCAGTTAAAAATGAGAACCTTGAGAGGACTCAAAGTGAGGCTTTCCTGTTTTGAATTTGTTCAGGTAAGCTGATTGCTGGGTTAGGATTTCTGGCCAGTGGTATCTGTATCAGCCAGTGTGGACTGGCTTTAAGCTGGCTACATACCAGTAGTATTTGGTTCCAAAATGTTTGCTTCGATATTCCAAACTTAGTGGGATTGCATAAACGATCATTTTTGACTGTTGTGACGAGAAAATTCGAAGGAGCAAAATGGAAAATATTTCTCAAGTGAACAAAATTCTAACTGAGCTTAGTTTTGGTTGGAAAAGGTATATATTGTAATGCGTGTGCTAAGAACAAAAGAAACCTATTTAATAAGTCTGGGATTCCATTCAAGTTGAGGGTCTGGATGAAATGTTATAAGCTATCAAATGAAACTAATTGACTCAATGATGGCAGCATCGAATGTTCTGGTGAACAGTTTTTCTGAAATGTAGTATTATTGTCTCTATAAAATTCTACTGGTATCTGGTCAGCTTTAGAAAGGCAGATTTTAAAGACTACCATCTTTTGAAGCTCTTCCAGATACAAAGACAGCGTTCTCCATTACACCATTGGGTTTGACACATGCACAGTTAAAAAGATATATAATTTTTTCTTTCAGTATGAAAAGGGGAGTGATAAGTGGGTCTTAAAGGACTTCTCTTTATTTATTCCCATGTTCAGTAACTTCAATTTCCTTCCAGTTTAATTATCATAGAAGATTCATAAGCTTTTTCATCATATTGCACCAACTATGGCTAAAGGGACACTCAAAACCTGCAGTCTGATTGGTTGTTTTGGATTACATAGCAGCAATTACTTTTACATTGTGTTATTAAGAAATACCCTATATATCATGTTGTCCTTTTTAAAGCCATCACGTCTTACATTTTTATTTTTTTCATTGTTTTGCTCTTTCATTTACTCACTGCATGTTCCTGACATTTAGACATTTCAAGAAGAAAGATGGCCTCTGTCAGTGTAACACATGGAAAAAAATGTGAAGGTCATTGCAAAGGTCACACCTCTATATCTTAGCACACAGGCAAACAAGAAAATGTGTATCCGTCTTATAAAGTGACCTGTGTTTTATGTTGGTTTACCAGTTTCCTTAGCGACACTTACAGATTATGGGATTTGTAAATCACCTTCCCAGATCTTCACGCTGTCCTTCTTCATGCATAATAAGAAATTTGTTGGTTCCACAGTTTTATGTATATTTCTTCAATCTGCACACGCATTTGGTATCTGGGAATTAATTTAACATGGAACTGCAGGCTATCTTCGCAGTATTTTTAATAAGGCGTCATAGATATTATTAACAGTGCACACCATATATGCAATGTAATTTTTTTTTTTTTTTATCAGCTGATCAGAAGTTATTGTTGGTATGGTTGCATCCTGTAGAACTGATGAAACTTGGACTGGTATACCATACATTGGTGTCTGGCAGCTGCTGCATGGTTGCTCTGCAGAACAAATGTGACATAAGCAGGCACAGTCATTGTGGCATAGCTCATGTATGTACTAATCGGACACCCTGTCTGTGTCTGTAACCTAGAGTAACAAATTATTTATTCAACAATTTAATTTCAGATGATAGAACCATCTACCCCCCCCTTTAAAAAATGCAAGAGTTGTACGTTACCCATAAATAGTTATAGCTGAGTTCCACCCATAAAGGGAAGTTCCGCTTTAAAGTTTGGTCCCCCGCTCCCCATTAAGGATTGGCACCTTTGGGGAATGGGTACCCGAATTTGGCAGGTACCCACTCCTACTTTTGCTGTGATCCCCTATGCGATTGGAAACGGAAGTTGTCCTCCTACCCTCCCTCCCCGAAGTCTTGTGGGACACGTGACAGGTCCCAAAAGACGACGGGGCCATTCAGGAAACGCAGCGCTACTTGCGCATGCGCAGTGGGCACCCGGCTGTGAAGCCGCAAGCTGTCACAGCCGGGTGCCCACACTGAAGATGCCGGCGCCTGGAATACAGGATGGCCGGTGAAACGGGCTGCGGCGGGTGCAACGCGGGATCATGGGATAGGTGAGTGGCAGTTTTTGTAGCTGCTGACTTCTATTTTTTTACAGAGTGATTGGAACTCCGCTTTAAAGTCTAAGTTTAGTTACAGTTTTTAATTTGTTTTGATCAGCAACAGGGACAGTACTTATTGAACGTGAAGTGTTCCTGGTCCCCGGGGGCTGCTCTCTTAGTTGAAATCTTCTGACCTCTGACCCTCCCCATACTATAATATACAGCAATCTCTGAATGAAGGAATGGAAAATGAATGAAAGGTCCACCTCCTCTGTTCATAGAGTGCCTTTCATTGCTGGAAGCTATAATAGAGCTTCTGTAAATGGGTGTGGGGGGGGGGGGGGCGCAGAGGATGGAAGATTTCAACTAAGAGAGAAGTCACCAGCACAAAGGACATTTCTCACTCAATGTAAGTACTGTCCTTTGTACTGATTTTTTGTAACTTTCCTAAAAATTAGTTTGAATACAATATTTATGCCTTCTACAGACTATCCTTTAACACCTTAAGGAAATAACAGCCATTGTCTGGATAAGTCTCAACTAGTGAGTCCTTTTTCCGTTCAGAAAGATAGGGTCTCGGGGTTCCCACAAATGACCTCCAATTATCTATGTATGCATACTTCTATTTCCTATCAGTGTTTTTTTGCGCTTTATTGTTAAAGTGGTGTTAAACCCAAAAACAAAAACTTAATATATTGCAGCTTACCAATCATTGGATGTGGTGGCTGCATCAGTTTTCTTTTCTTCTGCTTTTTCCACTCTGTTTTCTCATGGGTTTCTGGCCAGTAACTCACCTCCTGTATTAGAGTGCCCCCAATTCTGGATGAAAAAGCACAGGGGACACATTTTTGACAGCAGCATTGTCAGTCTTGGCGGAGGGGAGTGTTAGATGTACTAGCAGATTTAAAAGCGCTTACAATTTGAAGCCAAACTCCAGCTAATAATTTATAAGCAGTTAAAGCAAACAGTTTATTTTCCCTTTGGGATAAAGGTTTTACATAAATAATTAAAAAGCTGATCATTGTTAGAATCCCTACTACTGTTAAATGGTTTGTCTCTTCTCTTTAACTGATACATTCTGCTGGAGAGCTTGTCCATTTGAAAAACAACAGACTTACTGGCTAGGTCACCAGATGAAAACAAAAGAATTAAAGCCTAAAAAAAGAAAATGAACTGATACATTCTGCTGGAGAGCTTGTCCATTTGAAAAACAACAGACTTACTGGCTAGGTCACCAGATGAAAACAAAAGAATTAAAGCCTAAAAAAAGAAAATGAACGCAGCCACCACATCTACAGTTGCAAGAAAAAGTATGTGAACCCCTAGGCTTTAATTCTTTTGTTTTCATCTGGTGACCTAGCCAGTAAGTCTGTTGTTTTTCAAATGGACAAGCTCTCCAGCAGAATGTATCAGTTAAAGAGAAGAGACATTGGGCATAAAATGTGCTCTGAACGTCATCTAAGTCACAACAATAGAAGAACACAGTCTGCTGAACATAATACTACACAAACATTAGATGTTGCCATGGTTTAATTGCACATAACATGTAAACATTCACAGTGCAGGGAGGAAAAAGTATGTGAGGCCCTAGCTTAATGACTTCTCCCAGAGCTAATTGGAGCCAGGAGTGAGCCAACCTTGACTCCAATCAGTGTGATGATATTGGATGTCTTGCTGACAGCTGTCCTGCCCTTAAAAAACACACACCTGTTTTGGGTTTACTGGTTTCAAGAAGCACTGTCTGATGTGAACCATGCCTCGCAGAAAAGAGCTCTCAGAAGACCTACGATCAAGAATTGTCGACTTGCATGAAGCTGGAAAGGGTTACAAAAGTATCTCCAAAAGCCTTGATGTTCATGTGTCCACGGTAAGACAGACTGTATACAAATGGAGAAAGTTTAGCACTGTTGCTACTCTCCCTAGGCGCGGTCGTCCTGTAAAAATGACTGCAAGAGCACAGCACAGAATGCTGCGTGAGGTAAAGAAGAATCCCAGAGTGTCAGCTAAAGACCTACAGAAATCTCTGGCACATGCTAACATTTTTGTTGACACATCTACAATAAGGAAAACATTAAACAAGAATGGAGTACATAGGAGGACACCACGGAGGAAGCCATTGCTGTCCAAAAAGAATATTGCAGCACGTTTGAAGTTTGCAAAAGAGCACCTGGATGTTCCACAGCACTACTGGCAAAATATACTGTGGACAGATGAAACCAAGATTGAGTTGTTTGGGAAGAACACACAACACTGTGTGGAGAAAAAAAGGCACAGCACACCAACATCAAAACCTCATCCCCACTGTAAAACATGGCGGAGGGAGCATCATGGTTTGGGGCTGCTTTGCTGCCTCAGGGCTGGACGGATTGTTGTCATTGATGGGAAAATGAATTCCAGAGTTTATCAAGACATTTTGCAGGAAAACGTAAGACCATCTGTCCGCCAACTGAAGCTCTGCAGAGGATGGGTGATGCAACAGGACAATGACCCAAAACATACAAGTAATTCAACAAAACAATGGCTGCAACAGCACAGAATACGCCTTCTGGAGTGGCCCAGTCAGAATCCTGACCGCAACCCGATTGAAATGCTGTGGCATGACCTTAAGAGAGCGATTCACACCAGACATCCCAAGAATATTGCTACACTGAAACAGTTTTGTGAAGAGGAGTGGTCCAAAGTTACTCCAGATCGTTGTGCAGGTCTGATCTGCAACTACAGGAAACGTTTGGTTGAGGTTATTGCTGCCAAAGGAGGGTCAACCAGTTATTAGGTCCAAAAGTTCACATACTTTTTCCTCCCTGCACTGTGAATGTTTACATGTTATACCATGTTAACCATGTTATACCAGTTAAACCATGGCAACATCTAATGTTTGTGTAGTATTATGTTCAGCAGACTGTGATCTTCTATTGTTGTGACTTAGATGACGTTCAGAGCACATTTTATGCCCAATTCATGCAAAACTCCACGTAATCCCAAGGGGTTCACATACTTTTTCTTGCAACTGTAAGAAATGGAAAGCTGCCACTTTAAACTAAACCATAAGTGCTCCATTGAGCTACTTGATCCTAAATGGATAATAAATGCTGTTTTCTAACTTGTACCTTCAGGTAAGCCCAAATTAAGGCTTACCTGTAGGTACAGTGAATGTCTTCTAAACTTGCAGTGCTTAGGAGATATTTACACCTGAAGCAGCGGGTGAAGGACACAGGCACATACTCGCTCTGAATTGACAGCACACATACGGTACTCACTCTGAATTGGCAGCACACATACGGTACTCACTCTGAATTGGCAGCACACATACGGTACTCACTCTGAATTGGCAGCACACATACGGTACTCACTCTGAATTGACAGTGTGGCATCAGTCCAGAGCGCTGTGGTATGGCTGTGACTCCCTTGCAAATGCAAACGGCCAGGGCTCGCGAATCTGGAAGGAAGACCAGGTGTAGATGGAAGTGCTGACAGCGGTGACAGCGTGCGACTGGAGGGCTTTGTTTTAAGGCAAGTCGGTCATAACGTGCTATGCAGTGCATACTAGCATATTATGGCTTAAAGCACCCAAGGGCTCTCTTTTCTTCTTTTTTTTTTCCATCCAGAAGTTTACTATTGCATTATTATCTTCTGGTGAATTGAAAGCTTAAGCCCAAGCCTAAAATAGTTGCTTGTTTTTTTGTACGAGTTATGTGCATACTGAAATCTTACTTTTTGTATACTGAGGTTCATTTTCAGAGTTGTGTTTTGATGACTTCAATAGGCGTTTGCGTGAAGAAGTGGTTCTGTGACTCAAACTTTCATTGTCACCTCCTTAGAACTTTGAACTTTATTTTGGTGAGGCTATAAATCTGTTTTACTTAGGTTTGCCATTGATAAAGGATCTGACTGTGTTTTGTCTCTCTGAGAGATGAAAAGAGATGTGAGGGGTCACCAGAAGGGGATAAAAGTAGACGATTTGTAACTTATATGCAAACTGCCTTAAAGTGTTAGTAAACTTAGTTTTTTTTTTTTTTATACGTTTATTTACAGGTAAGCTTATAATAAAACTTACCTGTAGGTAAAATTAATATCTCCTATAAGTGTACCGTTTAGGAGATATTCTAGTGAGCAGTAGCCGGTGACATCAGTGGCGCATGTGTTCTGAAGGAATAGCAAACCTGTGCCGTTCCTTCAGAGCTCTGTGCTGGGGCCATAGCTCCCAGCTGGACGTACACTAGTATACATTTTTTTTTGTTTTACCAAAATTCGTATGATTTTCTAACAGTGGGGGCAAAATAACGATCGTTTTCAACTGTTGTGATGGAAATTTTTCTTGAACAAACAAAATTCTAACTCTAAATGTGGTTTTTCTTTTGGGAAAAAAATTTAATTTTTTAATGCATGTTATTTATTATTATTTCAGGTACTTGTATAGCGCCATCAATTTACGCAGCACTTTACACATTTATATATTGTGCATTCACATCAGTCCCTAACTCTCAAGGGGCGTACAATTTAAGGTCTTTAACTCACATTCATACATACACATACTAGGGCCAATTTAGACAGGAGCCAATTAACCTACCAGCATGTCTTTGGAGTGTGGGAGGAAACCGGAGTACCCGGAGGAAACCCACACAGGCACAGGGAGAGCATGCAAACTCCAGGCAGGTGTTGCCATGGTTGGGATTCGAACAAATGACCCTATTACTGCCAGGCGGATTTCAAGGCACAAAAGAAATCTGTTTATTAGATCTAGAATTGCATTCATGGAGCAGGTTTAGACGAATCTTTGAGGGCTTTCAGATGAAATTAGTTGAATCAATGATGGCATGATCAAATGCTCTGATGAACGATACTTCCAAATTTCCGTACGAACATTCAAAATTGTGCTGATATATGGCCGGCTTAACTGAATAGCTCCTGCAGCTTGGCAGCCAAAGGGTCCCAGCAATTGTTTTGTGGAATTTGTATGGCATAAACATGTAGGTTACTGTAAGGCCCCTTTCAGACTGGGCAGACCTGCTGCAGTATCCGTTTGCTTAGCGGTGGATCTCTCCTCTGATCCCCGCTGAGTAAGCTGATGACAGGTCTGTGTCTGCTCTGCTGCTGCAGAGCGGACACAAGACACAGCCTGCTTTTTCATATGGGGCTGTTGGATGGAAATGAAACCACCTGTCTGATTCTACCCGACTGTCATCCGATCCGCCGGATAAATGGGGAACGGATCCCCATCCATCTGCTTTTGGCATACAGGATCGGATCAGATGCTGGCGGGTGTCAGTGGACACTTGCATGCTGATAACGGCCAGTCCATAGAGGTCTATGGATGGTCCAATCGGGTCTGCCTTAAAAACTGACAGGCGGACCCGATCGGACTGTCAGTGTAAAATGGCTTCAGTAAAACATGCACTAAGCTGACACCCTCCACCTAAGCCTTAAATGATAAGGTCACATTTTAAAAAAAAAAGTAATAACTGCACATTTTTTTTGCAGGTAAAAAAATGTGCATTTATTTTTTTTGGGGGGGGGGGGGATGTAAAGCATTGCACCAGCGATTTGCTGGTGCCATGTAGGACTCAAGCAGACTGTCCGCTTAATCTGTGTGCTAGTACCTCAATTTCAGGTGCGATTTGTAGGACATCTGATACAGATTTCAATGCAAATCGCACCAAAAGTAGTGCATATACTACCTTTTGAAGTTGGTGCGGCAAAGGTATGACTGCTCCAATTCCAGACAATAGGGTGTGACTTGGCATTCAATTTTCAAGTCGCAGGGCATGCAAACCGCATCCAAGTTGCATCCAGTGTGAACCAGGACTTAAAGTGCCTGAGGACAGTTATGTTTATATAGTGGACAAGAACTATCTTGCTTTGAGTTTGTCTCTTGTCATCCCGAGGTCATCACTGGGAGCATTTTTCCTACCAGACAGGCCGTTGCTAAATTCCCATTTTACTGTTTTAAGCAGCTAGTAAAACCTGATCACAAAAGCTACAAGGTACTAATCACCAGCAGTCCTGACTCCTCACAAAACCATGAGCTTCCTAAACCAGGTGGCCTCAGCTGTAAGTGGCTGGTGTTCACGATGTTCAGACAAGGAGATGTCTCCTTTTTGTATAATTCAGTCTTTCTTCCTGATTGCTCTCCTGGGACGAATCTTAATACCAGCAGTGTCAAGAGGCTGGATGGCAAAGCTCTTCATTAGCTCCGATAGTCAGCAACGCGTGGCAGGCCATTGCTGATCACATTTAGCTGCAGTGGTATTCACAGGGGAGGATATATATCCTGAAAGTCTAAAGACCCTGTCAGCGCCTGCTATATTAAATTGATATTAACAAGGAGGAGCACACTGTGCAATCCTGTTTATTATTGGAAAACAATGTTATATTGTTCAGCAATAACTGCATTTTAGTGGTGTCTTGCAATGCACGCTGTTTGCCTTGGAAAGTCTTTTATCTATTTGTATTTAAATGTAATTTGTCATTGTGCATGTATCGTGGAATATTAACAGTTAGGTGGTCAGTTGTATAAAATAAAAAACTAAATGTATGCTATTTGTAAACTGACCTTCATGTATTTTTTATTTTCTCGATTTTTGTAAAAGTTGCTCTGGATTTTTTATGCTTTCGTTTTCTAAAGAAGGAGACTCTATTATTATTGTTGATTTTATAAACTATATGCAATAAAAAAAACACCAATATCACAGTTGGCAACAAAATAATCCAAGGAAAACTTTACAATTGGAGCCATACATGGGATAATAGAATTCATATCAGGAAAGGTTAGCTGTACACTGGTAGGGAGATTGAACTATTCAGGATCCATTATAATAAATCTATGCCTTTATCACAGAACATGATTAAAAGTCCAGGCTGAAGCCAATAAAACACAATGAAGCAAAGTTTGCGAGGTTACTCATGACCAGGTAGATGTGAGCTGTACAGGAGGGGCAGGAGTGACCTTAGAAAACTCAGCTTTTGTTTTATTTTATTGGTTTCCGCCTGGATGTTCTACTAAAAAACAAGCGGTTTTATGTTGTTGGATCCCGGAGTGTTCAACCTTTTGTTTCTCAGGAAATATGTAACAAACAGATAAAAGTGATGTTGGATAAAACAGAAGAAAAACTCAACAGCTGGGAGAGCAGAGTTCTAGATAAAGCAGAGCTTCAGCCTTCCCTTCAGACGTGCAGAGTTGTACAGGCTCTTCTCCTGTACTAAAATTGATGACTCTGATTTCACTGCATGCTGTAAACCTCTAACAGTGTGCATTAGATGGGGCTTCCTCATTTCATGGCTATTTACGGTGTTGGCCCACCCATTTTATTCATTGAATTTCAGTTCTTTAAGTCATGGAGGTTCGGCATTAGAGATGAGCTTGGATGTCCTTCTAACTGGAACTCCAAACTCCTGCTCTTTTGTACTGTAGTGGGCTGCAAGCCGGATCATTCCTCATCGCGTAGCTCAAGTGTCCTGGCAAAATGACCTGGCCCGTGGCTCGCTGGAATACATAAAAGCAGGATTTCAGGTTGGAAATCCGTTTGGAGGACATCTACAGTATGTTCATCTCTACTTAGCATCACATGTGGAAGTTACCACAGCTTCCTGTTTTTAGGAAGCTTTGTACAGCACCTTTCCGACCCATCCCATCAGCCATGATCTGCTGGCTTGCACAGAGAAGCACAAAGACCCAGTGATGGTGCCACTGGGTCTAACGTTTAGGTATGTAATTAAAACAGATGTATTTAATAGTTTCATTAGCATGTTCATGAGTGGGAAAGAAAGGCAAAATATAAGCAGGTTAAACTTCAAACGTTTTGACTTTCCTTTGTCCGGATCAAACCAGGAGAGATCCCAAGTCAAATGCTTCCCCATCGTCAATGCAAAGACAGGAAAAGGATGCTTTCCAATTTATGGCATGCCTATGATCTCTTGGCCATTTAACTTTTTAGAGTCCAATCACCTTCTCGTGTCTGTGTTAAGCTTTACTGAATTGGTAGGCTATGTAATCATTACTGTTGGATCATCCCTAAAAAGCTTACTGCTTTATCTATGTACGTAGGGGACAGTTAGACTGTGTATCCTTTACACAGCATGCCCCGGCGTTGTTGTTCAGCTGTGAAAACAGATAATCTGCCTCTGTCATTGTGCTCACATTCTTCCTTGCACACCTACAGGCCAGAAAGCTAATAGTAAAATAAGTATTTGAGCAGCCACAGGGGCTGTGTGGTACACGGTGTGCACAGCTTGATTTGTAATGATACATTCATGGGAAATGTGGGGGTAGAGTGCGTGAAATCTCCTGAAACACCGTGTTAATCGGAATGATTCAAACTATGCATCCCCTAAATATCCCCGTCTGTGTTATTACTCTGGATTCCATACATTGACACAGCTGGGATAGATGTAAGCACTTTGTGAATAGTAGATAAACGGCAAGACCGCGGAGAGCTGCAGAGTTGAAAATATTTGTTTCCGTAGCTGTATTGATAAAGTCCCGATGTTTGACTCCAGCGCTGAATATCCGTTTCATAGATTTGGATACACGATGTGTATGTGCTTCAGTGTTTGTTAGGTCTGGACCGTTATATTGTACGTTAAAGCAGAACTCCGGGAATTATTTGTATTGGAAACTTATATTGGTTCAAGTCTAGTACACACTGCAAACAACTGAGAAATCATCATACCAACACAAGCGTGTTGGTGCAGTGATCTCCCCTGCTGTGCTATTGTATTCTGACAGCAGAACTCTCACTCCTCCCGCCAGAATACACCAATCAGTGCTCGCAGCCATTGGCTGCAAGCGCTGATCAGATGCTGATTTTCTAGCATGTTCGTTTGACAAAAACAGGTCATTAGATCGGATTTTGTAGGACACATAGCTTTACACACTGGCCAAAAGTCAGCTGGTTCCCGTTGTCTGGCCAGTGTGTACCCAGCTTCAGCTTGGCTCAATGTAAGCATGCATTACTTATACCTGATGGACTGTTGGGTAATCTGAAAATCACTAGTAGTTGGCGCTACTACATTGATAGCTGTGATATTCCAGGTAATAAACTAAAAAATCCCAGCGCCAATCAAAGAAAGTATACAATTATGCAGCTGTGCACCAGTGAAAACCACCAATAATGAATAACACAAAAAACAGCGCAAAAATTAAATAAATAAAAATAATCACAAATAAATAAATGAGTGCGGTCAATATTATTTTTCACGTGGTGAGTAGGTGGAAGCACATTTTGGAACATTGTCTTGAAAATCCTTTTGGGAAAATAAGGACTTGTGTTTGAAATATTCCAGGTCATGCTTAGATTGTAGGCGAGCAGCTTCTCCACTGCACACTGACCACAGGGGTATGCTTGCTCGTCACTGCCGCAATTGCTCGTCACTGTTGCAATTCATAGAACGCCTTATAGTTATTATTTTAATGAATATGCAGCATTCTCTGATTGGACAAAGTAGATATTGTGACAACACCGCCTCTCCTCTTCAGCTCATACAACCAGAGAACACCCTGAATGAATTAAAAAGAATATAAGCTGTTATATGAATGGCGGCGATGCCAAGTGAGTGACCCCCTGGTGGTCAGTGTGCAGTGGGGTAGTCGCTCACATAGAACCTAAGCACTGACTACTACAGTGATTTCCAGCTTCTCCAGAAGTCCATCAGGTATGAGTAATGCATACTTACATTGTGCCAAGCTGGACCAGTGTAAGTATGCAATGCAGATGAATCCTGGAGTTCAGCTTTAATTGCAACTAAATGAAATCAATAGAAGCCCATTCAGGGTGTAATGGCATCAAATATCATTTAGACTATCTGTGCCAATAACCAGGCTGCATATGGGCCTTTCGGACACTCAAGTCTAAAAGACATGTATTGAGATACCAAATGACCAGGAGAAAAGTATAGTTTTTGAGAGCCTCAATGACATGCTAAGCTGTTCACATGCCATCTGTTCCATTGTCTTTTAATTGATAAGGTTGTTTGGCATTGTCTAAACCCGCCATGCTCTGCTATGTCAATTGATACAAAAAAATACAATTTATCTTCTGACAATTAAGCTTGTAATCACACTTGACCCTAAGCATTTTCAGGCGATTTTTTTTTTTTAGCTTTTTTGGACTTTTTCAGGCTCGAGTTTTTTTTTTTTTTTCTGCTTTAGCCAAAGGAAATCTAGTTACTAGGAGGAGACAAGAAATTCTGTGAAAAACATGCGCTATGTATGTTCAAGTGTCCCCATTGTCTATAGGGGCCAATAATGTGTGACTCAACCCCAGAAAAGCTTATAGACTTTTTTCCTGCTTCGAACAACAAGCTTCAAGTAGTACAAGGTTTAGGTGTGAACTGGCACCATTGAATATAATGGGAATCTTGACGTTAAGCATTTAAATGCTTTGGGAAATGCGCTTCAAGTTGCAATGACTGAGGCTTGCTGTGTCTGGTACATGTAAGATTATTGTAACTGTGATATATAGCTGGAGGGATGTGATTGTTCAAAGGTGCACATTACCATTCCATTCAAATGAAGGCCCCAACATAACAAGGCTGTCCCAACTTTTCAAATTCCTAGAATTGTGATCTGAGATTTTTTTTTTCTCCCCAACACATTCTTGTTCTATGTCTCATATCCTGGGTTACTTGTATATCTTTTATGAAAGGCTTAAGTCTATTGTTAACAATATTACAGTTTTTTTTTACTTCTAGTGAAAGAAACGAGTACACAACAACTTACACATAAATCAAAGTGTGCCTCTAGTTATGTTCCTTATGACCCCCCCCCTCTGTAGTACAGAGGCTTATTTAAAGTTGTATATCGACCATGTAGAGAGCTGCACCGTTCTTGTTAGATCTCATCAGTGTGAATTGTCAAACAATGACCTGCCGTGTGTGTGGGATAAAATCGCAACCATATGGAATATATTTATCTCTGTGAGTGGCAGGTTTTTAAATTGGTCTTAAAAGCAGAAGGTTTTTTTACCTTAATGCATTGTATGTAGTAAAGTAAAAAACCTTTCTGGGGACAATGTCCGTTCACAGGAGCATGGCTTGGGAGCAAGCCTGCTTGAATGCCCCCATAGCAAGAGGCTTGCTATTGGGGGCACTCGGCTGGGAGGGAGGTGCCAGGACTGCTGGCAGGGGACCCAAAAAAAGAGGATCGGGCTGCGCTGTGCAAAACCATTGCACAGAACAGATAGATATAACATGTTTGTTATTTAGTATAAAAAAAATTCCAACCTTTAGAATCACTTTAATGTAGTATGTCTTAAGTTGGGTATACACTAGTAGAATTTCATTCTACATTTTTCATTGTAAGAATGTTTAAGGAAATTCGTTCATTTTTCTAATTGTTAGTTTGGTTAAATCGACATTCGTTTTCAACAGCAGTGACAAAAGAAATCAAAGAAGGACAGAAAATTTTCCATTTAAACGTATGAATTTCTAACAGTGTATGTGGATTTCGTTTAGTAAAGTACGTTCATTCCAAATATGAATGTTAAAAGCAAACAAAATCTATCAGATGATATTTGAATGTTCTGAGAATTTTCATATCAATTTTCAATTGAAATTCTACTAGTTTATACCCAGCTTTAGGCCCAAAGGTCATAGACTTGATTTATTGTCATGATTTTGGTACCTAAGTGAAGTGATTAAGTTCTTGTGAACCTATTGATTGTTTCTTGAGTATTTTCAGGTTCTTGAAACGAAAGCCCTTATTGTCGATCTGTGGGTTGAGTAATATAATCTAGATGCTAGCAGTTACTCTGCATTATTTTTAGCTGCACTGGTCACCTAGCTTTAAGAATTTCTCCATAACGTGAGGTATTTAAAGAAAATTGGAAACAAAGGCATGTTATATGGCCCATAGTTTTAACATGTTCAGCTACAGTAATACCTCGGGTTAAGAATGCCTCGGTTAAAGTAATTTTCGGTTTACAATTAAAAATCCACTGAAAATAATGCCTCGGTTTACAAATTTTGTATGAATTTTTTTCGCAATACGAAGTGTATGTCAGTGCTGATTTTTAAATGCAATTGCTGGCTCTTTTTTCTTCTTCACTACAGCTCACAGAATTAGCTGTCACTTTCCCCAAAGTTAACGAAAATGTTTCTTTTAAGAAACTAAAAAGAAACATTGTTTGCCCCCCCCCCCCCTTTTCCTGACCTGCAAGACTGCATGCTCTGAAAAGGGTCTGGTATGGATTTTGGGGAGGACCCCGACGCCATTTTGTTTTAAATTTTGGCGTGGGAGTTCCCCTCAAAATCCATACCAGACACGAAGGGCTTGGTATGGATGGGAAGAGGGACCCCACGCAGTTTTTTAAATTATTTTTTTAATTGCCGGCAATTCTTTTACATTCAGCTGTCAGTGGGGAACCCCGCTGACAGCTGAAATATTAACACATGGTTGTCACTACTAAAATGCTGCATGACTTGATAAAATAACTCATGCAGTATTTATTAGTGTTTACTTTTTTCAGATTAATTGGTTTTCAATGCATTCCTATGGGAAACGGCGTTTCGGTTTAAGAATTTTTTACTATAAGAAAAGTCCTGCAGAACGAATTAAATTCTTAAACTGAGGTATTACTGTATTGTTGAACTTACAGCTTTGGCTAAGGGAGGGTGGTCAAAGATGTGCACCTTATCCCTCTAAGAATGATGGGTAGAGAGAAAACTATACATATTTGAAACTTTGGGATGATCAAAGTCACCACCTGGTGATGACAATGATGCACATGTGGTATTTTATTCCTTCACACTTCTGCAGAGATATAGAGTGGGATTGGGGAGATTTTGCAATAGAAATGTATCTCCAACTGCTAGAAGTCTTCATTATCACCAGCTAGGAGTGCAAAAATGATCAAATGATCACAAGTGATGCTCAAAACCAGGAACAGCGCTTGTATTTATTGAGCTGTTTATGCACAATGAATCTAACCAATCATTGCCTTGTAATTATTGAGCTGTTTATGCACAGAGATTCTAATTTGAATCATTGCCTTGTAATTATTGGCCTGCTTATGCACAGAGATTCTAATTTGAATCATTGCTTGTAATTATTGGGGTTTTTATACAGGATGATTCTAATTTCAACCATTGTTTTTTATAATCAGGCTGATTCTGAGCTCGTAGAAGGCGATAACCAGCCCCTTATTTGGTCAGTGGCCTACAAGTCCTAGCATGCCTGGTTTCTGTTCTGGCACAGCTTGCTCGTGTCAGATCTGCAGCACTGACCAAGATACATGTCATCATCTATCTGTAATAATGTAAGGTCTTACAATGGTCATCTATTCCTCAGAATCTTGACACTTCTCATATTGATTTTTTCCTGCCTCCCGGGGAGTGACATTATTAGACTGGATTTTATTTTGCCTTTTACAAATGAGGGTAATAACTGGTGCATTAGGAGAAAACGGTCTAGGTGACACATCCTGGACATTTTCCTTGACTGTAACATTTATATCCCAGCGTATCTGACCTCTTCAGAAAGCTGTGTGCACGGAGGAGAAGGCAGGTTATACAATGCACTCCTTAGACCCAATGCGGATCTCTACTGTTAATTTCAATTACTAAGACAGTACAAAGTGCAGTAATAGCAGGGAACATGCAGTAAGTTGTAAGCAACCAGTCAGATTGAACACAAGTTTCATTGCACTTTGCCTTACTAATACACCCATGTGTTTGTTGTCCATTCAAACCAGTTTTATTTTTAATTGTCTGCTGTGAGTTCCTACTGTGCTTTGCAAAAAAAGTGGCCTTATTGTTACTCTGTACGCTGTCCAATGTTAAAGAATAAGTTAACTTAAAAGAAAGAAAAAAATAAAGGCACATTTTGCAGGTAAAAATTGTGCCTTTTTATTATTTATTTATTTATTGGGAGCCTGCAGAGCACTGCACCTGCGATCAGATTGTGGGTGGAGTGTCAGGCTCCTGCAGACTGTCAGTACAGGGAGGTGCAGGAAGAATCAGTAAACTATGAGGGCGCTCACCAGTTCATTGAGAACTACAAGCTGTTGTTTGGTCATCTGGGACATACACAGTGTACAGCCCGCTGCCAGCAGCCTGTCATAATCTATGACAGAGTAAAAGATGAGGATCTACATGATGAGTGCTCGGCCCATGGAGCCCTCTGATATGCCCATGCTCTTGGATGGGGGTCAGCAAGCCCAGATTGCAATCAACAGTTGTCAACCTTCCATTCCAGAACATCAGAGTGCATAGAGCTGGCAGCGGAGGGAGCAGGAGCCTCATAAGCCAATGCTTCCTCTGTAGCACTGGCTCCTGTCCCAGGTGGAGTGATATCAAGTGTACATCACCTTGGACATTTCTAGCAGCCTGGAGAGCGATGCCAGCTGAAGCTGAAAGAGGAAAATGTCCGTGTATTAAGCATCACATACACTAAACTTTTGCAATGGGCAGATTATAGGGAAGGGCTAGTAGATTGCTTTCACACTGATCCGCCGGTGCAGCGCAGTGCACCTTCAGCTTTTCCGCCAGTTAGCTGCGCTGATCCATAGCTGTCTATTATGTCCTGCGGATTTGGTGCGATTTCTGAAAGTGCACCAAAACTACTGAATGCAGGTTCACTGCACTGCACCCTCGGTGTGGGTAAACCACAGCGCATCAATGTAAAAGCAGCCTTATATAGGGCTCAGGACAGTAAGAGCTTGTTTACATTTGGGTTTGGGAGGCGGTAAAACCCTGTAGTTCATTGTGGCCCATGACCAGATACTAAATCACTTAAGTGACCCTTGCTCTTCAAAAGGTTGAGCATCCCTGCGGTACATTGCTCAGAGCTGTTTTGATGTACAGGACTGGATGCATACAGGGATGTGTGTCCCAGACCCAGGACTTCTGCATTTAGGCATACATTCCTCAACGTGAGTACTGCCCAGAACATCGTTTATATGCCCCGTGTATTCCAGCTGCTATCCGCAAGCTATACGCTGCACATGTGCGTCCCAGGCCCCCATAAACGCCCATTTTTTTAAATGTAGTATGAGCTGAACTGCCTGTGCAAATGAGGCCATATAAATATGACAGACGTTTCTTTAACAACTGTATTGTCCCAGGAAAGCCCTTCTGCTGCTTTATAATTCTAATATTTGTAGTTTTGGATTGTATGAAAGGGTGGGTACCTCAGTTGCTGCGTTTTCATTGCCGTTGGTGTCTCCATCGATCAATTTTTTTCTTCCGCTGGCATGTGTGCCTCTCTTCAGTTTGCTTTGTCAAAGAAAATGTCATTTTTCAATTCAGACATAGTCAGACTGCAGACTAAATAGAAGCACAGATGTATATTAAAAGACTATTTATACATTGGAGTACAGAATACACGTGTTCAGACATAAGCATACGGCTATGAACTCTACAGGAGCTTTTTCTCAGCTGACAAGAAGAAATGACGCATTCTTTTCCCTGGGCTGTTCTTGGATTATTCGTTAATGAATTAATGTTATCAGGCCCTGCAGCAGAATGGTAAACAGATGTAATGGATAACATCCCCTTCCATGGAGAGCGTGTGATGTAAGGTTTGTTGCACTAACCTCTGAGATCTGTGTCATTTGGGTGAGTGTGTCAGCTTTCACTTTGATCAGGTTACGACCTAACAACAAACATAGTATTGGCGTGTTGTGGAGGAGGGAAAGGCCTGGGAGGACCAGCCTGAAGGCCTCATTACCAGGGTTAATCCTGAGGTTAGCCAGGGCTCTTAAGAAAAACTTTGGCTACCAGAGAGAAACGGCATTCCATCAACAAGCATTTGATTCAGATGTTGTGTTGATAGAGTAAAGCCGGCTTTACATGGATTGAAATTCGGCCACCCCAGCAGGGACCGGACAATTTGGATCCATGTATGGGCAGGCTGGTTGTACAGTAGTCAATCTGCTGATCAGCCAGTCTGTTGGGTTTTGCTGAACAATCTGTGCTGCCGGCTATAGTTGGCAACACTGATCATTGTATTCTTACAGAAGGAAGTTTCTCCCGTCAGAATACAATTACTCAGGGGGACGGATTCCCACATCCACATGGAATGTGTGGTTAGGGGAATTGGCTCTTTTTTTCTCTCTTTTTTTTTTTTCATTCTACCCGCTAGTTGAACTAAAAAAAAAGAAAGAAAAGAAACCTATATGGCCAGCTTAATAAATAGAACTGAACTCAGAAATCAAGATAGATTTTTTTTTTTATCCTTTAGTCCTAGTTCACACCTGATCGATTTGAAGCACTTTTCTAGAAACGCCTCAACGCTTGACTTGAGGACTCCTATTGTATCCCATTTACAGGAGCATCGAGTCACTTGAAGATCACACAAGTACATCACTCCATGCAGTTAGTGTCCTGGTTGCCACTTGAGGACCCCAGTGCTGGTAGAAAGATGTACTAACCACTAAGCAAATGTTTTTCAACCCTTTTTCAATCAAGGCACCCTTTAAAATTATGGGTAATCTCATGGAACTCCACTCTAAAATGTAAAAAATGATTCTACACACATCCACTACACCCAACATTAAAGGTGATGTATTCTTCCAAAACAAATACACCTTTGTACACTGGTACCGACTAGTATTCCAGTGTGTCTCTCTCCCTCACTCTGCTAATGTGACTCCAGTGTTGATGGAGAAGGCCAAACAAGGATGATGTGCATGCTCCCCACGTCCTCCCTATCAACTGATGATGTAATTGGTTGTTAAGATGCAGGCAGCTAGAAGGTCATAAAAGTGCACAATGAAAACCTGTGGCTTTGTGTACTAAAAGGCAGGATTGATCCAACTGCTGGCTTGTATACTTTTTTGGGGCATTTTGCCCTGAAGAAGCCTGAAGGCACACCAGGGTGCCTGGTCACCCTGGTTGAGAGCGTCTGCACTATGCTACAGTGCTTCCCTGCTTCCAGATATCAACCAAAAAACACAATACAACATGGTTGTCATTTGCACAAACAGTTTGAGTGGCCTTTGTTCAGATTTTCCAGCATGCTGGACAATCTTTTGTTTTGGAATCGCCTGGAAATTAGATGAAAGAGGGCTTGTTATATGATAGAAGAAGGGGTGAGTCAAGCTGAAAGAACAGTGCATATGAGACGGACTCAAAATATGCTTATGTATTGATTTTACAATATATGTTAATAATCGCGGTTGAAAAAAAATTGAACTTGACCGTAAAACTATAACTTTAAAACAACATGATATACAGTCAAGGAGCGGTATGCCATGTATGATCGCTGCATGGTGGCTGTTGCCCCCTTTTCTCGAGACTGAGTTCGAAACCCACCAGGAACACATCATGAAATGCAATCAGTCCAGAGGTATGAAATGTGTGATGGCAATATGGTGGTCATCTGCTTGGCACTCTTGTCTGGACTCCTGGGTTCAAATCCCACCAGAGACACTAGATAGAGTATGTACATTCTCCCTGTGTCTGGGTGGGTTTCCTCCGTGTTTTCTCAATTCCACGGATAATCCAGAAATATATATTGGTTGGTTAGCTGGCTCCCTCACTAAAGGGCCTGTGTGGTAAGATCATTTATTATACGCTGTATTTGTGGACAAGCACCAACGTGAATGGTTCTGTGTACATTATAAATTGCTGCATAATCTTCTGATGCTATATAAATACAAGAAAAAATGAATGCACCAATGCTAGAAAACAACAGGGAAACAATTATTGGGACTGTGTGCTTAAGTATGTAGAAAATCCTTCATCAGTCCCGGAATATGATATTGTAGTATTTAACCTGTAGCACTTTTTAGCAATACAGCTGTGTTATTATTGTTATTATAAAACACAGCTGTGTAGGAAGCCTTGTTTGTATAGGAATTTGTACGGGAAAACCCACTGAGCTACTTCTGTAAATAATGTACATAGTACTCCACTTTTATTTTTTTTAGTTGTTAAAGCTGTTTTTTTTTGGACTCCAGTCACCCTTTCATTATATTATTCAATGTGCGTTTCGAGCAAATCAATCAGGAAAACAATCCAATAAGTATTACTTTCCTTCTAATTGATATAGATGCAATTTAGGCCGGATTTAATCAAACTGAGTCGATCAGTCATGTTGCATCGTTCAGCGGCATTGAGATGCTTTGTTCTTGAATGCAATCATATTTTCACTGATCAGATTATGAGACTGCATGGGGAAATCAGACATGTGACTGATAACTTATGATCCTAGCTTCTCACTATCAATTGACATCTACTTCCCTCTGGAGAGAGGGAAATTCAATCTCTCCTTTTTTCCTCCTCGATTTCTGATTGTATACTTCTTCTTTTCTTTTTTTTTCTCTAACTCTTTTTTTAGGTTAAATGAAACGCCATTATTTTACTGTTAACACCCACTGTTTGTTCATTCAGGCATTGCTCCTGAACCATGGAAGCCGCGATAGAGCCTCGGCTACTAGGCGGCATTATATTGCTAATAATGTTCATAAATGTTTGATCATCGCCTGTTACACTCCTTGTTGGTGACTTATTGTACGGCACCCCTGCGCGGGCGATCAGCTGTTTGTATTACTCAGTGTTTCAATAAAAACTTTTGACAAAGAAATCTACTTCCGTGTGAGTGTGTGTTATATCGATCAATGGGTTGTAGAGTATAGATTGATTTATTCCTTTGTAAGAGATTAATCAGAAAATATATCATATCTGTAGGTGTGTATGACCACCTTAAGCCTCCTTCACATGGCTGGGTTGGTGCGGCTGCTAGTTTCCTGTGACAAGAATCTGTGGATTCTTGCTGCTGGAAAGACCAGGTTATGCAATCAACAGGGGCCACTCGGCCCATTTAAATTAATGGGAGGCTGACAGTTGCCGCTGCTGTTTGCATTTAGCCACACACACAGTGCAGTTGGATGTAGATAGGAACAGAGGGTCTAAGAGTGAGGAAAAGGCATTGATTGGCCACCTCTGCATTTCACATGACTAGTGTAGTGAAGAGATGTGTTGGCAAATTCTAAAGCAGGCATGTCCAAAGTCCGGCCCGCGGGCCATTTACGGCCCGGGGGTCGGTTTAATACGGCCCTCCAACAGCCCTCCCTGCTCTGTGTAATGTGGCCCTCCCACGGCCCTCCCTTCTATGGCAGACAGTCTTCTGCTTGAGAGCAGAGGGCAGTACGCATGCCTGACTGCGGCGCGTTCTCCCTGGTCTGTGTAAATGCGGCTGTCGCATGGCCCTCCCTTCTGTGGCAGACAGTCTTCTGCTTGAGAGCAGTGCGCATGCGTGACTGCGCCACGCTGGGAGCGACAGAGGGCGGTGACATCAGGGCCGGGCTTCCAGCGTGAAGTGTGTTTCTCTTCCCCTCCCGGCTGCCGAGCAGAGACTTCAGCTCCAGCTACCTTTTTCACCCTTCACATTAGTGCAGGTAAGTTTTTTTTTAATTTATTTTCAATACATTGTGAAAACTCAGCTGTCAGTTGATCTTAATGTTATGAAATGAAAAGTATGTTGTTTGCAATTAACTTGGCATAAAATAATTTATTTGCATTTAATTGTAATGGTTCAAAGAATGTTTGGAAAAATGTTCGGCCCTCCACCATGTTCACTTCATCCAATCTGGCCCTCTTTGAAAAAAGTTTGGACACCCCTGTTCTAAAGCAACTAAAACCATACCAACCCAACTTTTTCGAAAACCCCTTTCCCCAAACTCTCCCTCTGCTAATAAAGGAGACCACACACCGTTGGAGTATAAATGGCCTTCACAGCCTTTTATTAACAATTCAACTTAAATCACAAAAACATTCCTTAAAACAGAAACTTACAGGATAGGTTGTTGGTTTAGGAAGGCACCAAACAATATTGATTTCCCCTTGCGGAAACTTAACCTTAATATTCCTACTAGGCCTCCAGCCGCAACGCACCGACTCGGAGACAAAGACACACCTTCCGCAGTGTAGAACCTCCACCTTCCAGTTAAACCTCGGTTAACTGGAATGCACCCGGGCACACCATACCACATATGGGTCCCAACCATACACTTTTTCTTAAAACAATTTGCCGCTTCCAAAGACCAACAACTGCCCCAAAACGAAACAAATCAAGTACGGAAAGACCAAAAAAAACACCCCAGGGGAGGGTGGGAGTGACTTTCCTCTTCAGCTGCTATACCAGCACTGACCCTCCCTGACCTTCCTGTTTTAACCCATCCCCTTTAACTTCACCCCTTCTTGTCTTTCTTTCCCCTCTTCACCTAGTTATGTCTGCCCTACGCTATTCTTCTCTTTCTTTTGTTTTTCACTACGGGCACCACTTTTCTAGTCCTTTAGGCCCCATTCACATGGTTTCAGATTCTTTATGTCATTGGTTCACATGTTTTTTTGTAGCACAGGAGCAGAATTCTGGAGTTTTTGGACTCATAGATTTTTAATCTCTTTGCTGGTACAATTGCTAGCTTTGGTGGAGACAAACTGAACCAGTACCTGAGATGTGATTGTGGAGTGTGGGGCCTGATCTTGCCTATAGCGGCATGTAAAATATTTGACTACAGGCGACAAGTGCTCAGGTGTGAACACAGGGCATAAACATTCATGCTTGGCACGTGTTTGCGTACTGATTGTTTCTGTAGAACTGTTGTGTAGTGACAGGATGTTTTCACCATGGGTTTTGTCTATGGGTGCCTTAGAGATACAAAAAAAAATGAATCCTGTATTAAATGGTAAAGAAGTTGGTGACCGAGATCCCCCTGCGCTAATTTGGAACCTAATTTCTATATGCTGCTAACACCCTGTCCTCTACCTATAAGTGGACAAATATAAATGGTAAATTATAATAATGGTGTAGCACTGATAACTAAATGTGCAAACTCCACAATATTAAGATAAAAAACATAAATCACATAAATGAATGAATATAAATATATAAGTGATAGATCTTTCAAGATGTAGAAAAACAGTGTCTCAAACTGTGATATTATCAGTGCACAAAGTGATATGATGAAGCTGGTCCTATGCCCGGACCCTCAACAGTGACAATACCCAGTCCCACTTGGGACCAAACTCCAAATAAAGTGAATGATATATAAAGTGTATCCCAAAATTAGGATATAAACCAATTTTGGGATACACTTTATATATCATTCACTTTATTTGTGATAATATCCCTTATTTTGGGATCCACTGTATATAGCACCTAGTCTTTTGGAGTTTGGTCCCAAGTGGGACTGGGTATTGTCACTGTCATATGCACTTTGTGTACTGATAATATCCGTTTGAGACACTGTTTTTCTACATCTTGAAAGATCTATCACTTGTATATTTATATTCATTCATTTATGTGATTTATGTTTTTATCTTATAATTGTGGAGTTTGCACATTTAGTTATCAGCGCTACACCATTATTATAATTTACCATTTTATTAAAAATGTGTGGCTTGATCCAATCTAAAATGATTTAAGAGGTTGTTAAAATCATAAAGGTATAGGGTTGTAATGTTGCAATAATGGATGTAGAACTTTAAAGTGGTTGTAAAAGCTGAATATGTTTTACCTTCATTCATTCTATGCATGAAGGTGGGAAAGCTTCTGTGTGGTGTTCCTTCCACATCCCTGCTAATACTCACCTGCCCCCTCTCCATCCAGCAATGTGCATGGGAGCCTCAGCTGCCCTGGGTCTCTCTCTCCTCATTGGCTGTCAATCACAGTCAGTGAGCCTTTGAGGAGAGAGCAGGGGGTCAGGGTCGAGCCGCGGCTCTGTGTGCCTTATTGACGCATAGATCGGGAATCAATGCATGCACCACTGCCCCCCATAGCAAGCGGTTTGCTATTGGGGGCACTGGCCAAGGACAAGGAGCCAAGGACTCCGGTGGGGAACCCGAGAAGGAGAGGATCAGGGCTGCTCTGTGCATAACCACTGCACAGAGCAGGTAAGTATGACATGTTTGTTATTAAAAAGAACAAACAAAATAGAACACAAACCTTTAGAATCACTTGTAGGCTCCATGTACATGGGGTGTTTTGATAACACTGATAACGTTAGCTGTGTAAAGTCACGTTAAAAATACGTTCGCGTTTTTGTATTCGTGATCAGTGACGTTTGGTCTAAAAATGTCCAAAAAAACCACTGGTTTGCCTCAATTTACCGCGTTTTACCTCCTTTTTTCAGTGTTAGAGTAGTTTTACAGCTAAAAACTCCTCTAGAAACCCACTAGTTCTGGGATTTTTTTTTTCCAGCCAAAACAAGTGCCCCGGCCAAAAAACGTTGATTACAGTCTGTGTGCATGGACACCTAGGATAACATAAATGCAGATATGTAGCAAGCACTGATATGAAAATTCAAAGCTGCTAGCACAAGAGACAGTGACAACAAATCTCTCAATAGAATATACATATATAATAATTGAAGGTAAAATATGACTGGACAAACGTGTAAACACATACCAAGATGGCCGCCGCTCCTGGTCAAAGACACGGCGGCGTGACATCAGCACATAGGCTCCACCCAACGTGTTTTGTGCGCATGCACGTCCTAAGGGGTACGCCACATTGGGCGGAGCTTACGTGGTGATGTCACGCCGCCACGTCTGTGACCAGGAGCGGTGGCCATCTTGGTATGTGTTTTAAACATGTTTGTCCAGTCTTCCACGTGGATTGTTTTTTATCTATTTTAAATAAAGTACTACACTATATATCGATTTCTGAGCTCCTGTGGTGAGCTTTCTTCCTTAGGAGATGTCCTTTTGGTCAAAGATTCCAAGTCTCCATTTGAGGGATCAATATCATTGCTACTATACCAGTAGCCAGGGGCGGACTGACCACTTGGAAACTCGGGCACTGCCCGAGGGCCCGGGGTCAGTAGGGGGCCCCATGAGATGCCCCTGGTACCTTTTTCATAGGATTTTTTGAGTTTGGGCAAGGACACAGGCCCCATGATCCCCTATTGCCCGGGGGCCCCTGCCAGTCAGTCCGCCCCTGCCAGTAGCTTTCAGGTGAGTGCATAGCAGAGGTGGACTGTTTCACTGGATTTTACAGCATCTGCTTGGAATTGAACACGATACTGCTGTGTCTTGTAGTGCCACGGACACATTGCTTGTTTACCCACATTGACTTTTTTTTTGTCACTGATATTTTTCCGGATGGATTTATATTTGTTCATCACACCACTTAGTTATATAATGACTATTTTTGCATATATGTTTGATTGAGAAATTTACGTTATCCAATTTGCACTGATGATATATTTTACCTTCAATTATTTAACATTCCGCGCTGCACTTTATATGTACATAGGATAACATGCTGGGGAGTTTACTGGCTGCAGAAAAAAACATCAAAAGCCATAAACAGCCGCTGTAAAAACATCCAGTGTGCATGAGGACTTACTGGTTTTTATGCACAGCTGCACCAGATTCTGTACACCAATTTTATTAAATCTTAGCTTTTGAGTAGGAAATATTAAGAACCCATATTTTTGTTTGTTTTCGCTGTCCTGGTCCCATTGTGGAACGGTCCTTTCACTTCCTGTCCTCATTAATAATGTTGTTACTGTGGCAAAAATATATAGGGCGCACACAACAATAAAATACTAATGGAAGTTCTAGACTTTCCCCGCCTACTAATAAAAGGGTTTTATTGGCACTGTATCCCTGTTAGAGGTTTCCACTCGCCTCCTGCCCTGATGACAACATTGACAGTTTTGTTAGAAATACACTTTAATTAACATTTTAAAAGTTTTTCTACTTGAAATACTGGAAGCTGTGACCTGCCATTACCCACACAGCCTATAATAACCTTGTTATTAAATAACCCAGTCTGAGTAATGGCTTCTCCGGTCAGCACGTGCCCTGTCCTGTACCCGTAGGGTGGGATGAGTGACAGGAGGCGATCGGTAGCTGGACTCCTGCCCCACCATAGTGAGAAAAGTACATGGCACATGTGAATTGTTAGCACACTGCTAGAAGGGCGCTTCTTGTGAAATCCTATTGACACCTCCTTGTTAGCCTCTGCTGTCTGCTGCCAAACCAAACCTGGTTATGGAATCCACTTTTCCCTGATGTTTTCCAGACTTGTACTCCATCACTTGCTGTCCTTCCCTTCCAGATCAGCAGTGGGACATGTGTTTCCCATTCTGTTCTGTGTCAGAGCACATGCTTCTGTTCTCCATCACAGTGACATAACACTTACTGCTTGTTAGGATTACGGCTAACTAGTTACTGCAGTGTTTATTGCATAGAATAATGAATGACTGCCTACTGGTTGTGTTATTCATCCTAAAAGCTTAAAAGGACAGGATTTTCTATGTAATTGTTGAGGCTACCTCAAAATTGAGGATAAACCAAAATGCTGAACACCTGTCGTTAGACCTAGCCACACACACACAGGAAGATTCTTCATTTTTGGTGGGGATATTAGGGCTATATGGATTTTGAAGGATCAAAGTTTAAACCTTACATCTGTGGTGTTTTCTCATTCTATCCATATGATGGTATCATTTATGTGGTGATGGCATTAGGAGTAAATCTAGGCTTCATTCACTTCTGTACACTGCAAATGAAAATGCATGTTTTTATTGTAGGTCTGCTTCCATTCATTCTCTCGCCTCCACTACTGCAACTCCCTCCTCGTTGGCTTACCTTTACATAGGCTATCCCCCCTCCAGTCCACCAATACTGCTGCCAGACTCATCCACCTTGCCAGCCGTTCATTGTCTGCTACCCCTCTCTGCCAATCCCTACACTGGCTTCCACTCACCCAACAAATAAAATTTGTTACAAATCCATCCACAACTCTGTCCCCAGCTATATCACCAACCTGGTCTCAAAATATCAACCAAACCGCTCTCTTCGATCCTCCCAAGACCTTCTGCTCTCTAGTTCCTGTGTCACCTCCTCCGATGCTTGCCTCCCAGGACTTCTCCCAAGCTTCTCCCATCCTATGGAACTCCTTACCCCAATCTGTCCGGCTGTCTCCTAATCTATCCACCTTTAGACGATCCCTAAAAACCTCTCTCTTTAAAGAAACCTAGTAAACCGCCATTTATTTCCTCCATCAGCTCATCCCCCCACAGCTATTACTTTTTGTATCACCCAACCCTTCCTCCTAGATTGTAAGCTCTAACGAGCAGGGCCCTCTGTTTCCTTTTGTACCAAATTGTATTGTAACTGTAATGTCTACCTTCATTTTGTAAAGCTCTGCGCAAACTGTTGGCACTATATAAATCCTGTATAATAATAATAATAATTCTTAGGCTTCATGCACACCGGGTGTTTTAATAATGCTGGTAACAATAACTGTAAAGTCACGTTAACAACATGTTTTTCAGCGTTTTTGCATTAGCGTTTAGCCACGTTTTATCACTTTTTTGCGTGTTTTTTTTACATACAAAAAGTCCAAAAGCTCCTGTTTGCTGAGATTTACCACGTTTTTCCGCATTAGAGCATTTGTCCAGCTAAAAAACTCCTCTAGCAACCCACTAGTTCTGGGGTTTTTTTACAGCCAAAAAACGTCCCAGCCAAAAAACATTGATTACAGTCTATGTGTGCATGGACACATAGGATAACATGCTGGGGAGTTTATTGGCTGTAGAAAAACACACTAAAAGCCAAAAACAGCCGCTGTAAAAACGTCCAGTGTGCATGAGGACTTAAAGGTATCTCAATGCACCTTGTTAATTCAAGTGCGCTGCAGCACACCACAGTGCGTGTCAATGCATTACTATGTGTTGTGGTGCACTGTTTAAAAAAAAAAAAAAGATACGTTTGTGTATTGGGCATCCCAGTAAAATTAATGGGCTGCCCCAATGCAGTGGGGGCTAATGTGCATCAACAGAATTATGTTTTCACATCGCATAGGCATGAACGTAGCCTTAAATTAATTCTAGATGATATTTTTTTAATTAAAATAACAAACATGTTATACTTACCTGGTCTGTGCTAAGGTATTGCACAGAGTGGCCCCGATCCTCTTTTTTTTTTAGGTTCACCGCCAGTGCTGTCTGCTCCTTCTCTCCTCCTCTCCTCCTCCTCTTCAGTGTCTACCCCAATATAAAGCGCTTGCTATAAAGGTGAGTGGACTCTCTTCAAAGCTAGGCTCTGTTTGTCTATAGATACACATAGTTTGGCTAGCCTCCACCCCCTGCTCCCTCCTTGCAGTATTTGATTCACAGCAGCAAGAGCCAGTGACTCCCACTGCTGCCTCAATGTCCATTGAGGAGAAAGCAGTGAGAGCACTTTTGATGCTACTTGTGTCTACAGGTACTTATTTTTTGGGAGCTAATCTTGAAAAGTCTTTTTTTACCTTATTGCAGAGAATGCAGAAAACATTAGTCTTTACAACCACTTTAAGATTAGCTTTTGGGATTAGGTTCTGGTTATCTTTAAACTGGCCATACACTAGTAGAATTTTGTTTGAAAATTTTAATTTGATATTTTCTGAACGGTAGTGGGGTCAAATTGTCATTTGTTTTTGACCACAGTGACAAAGAAATTTTGAAGGAACAGGAAGGATATTTTTTCTGGAATTAACAGTTTGTAACAGTGTATATGGTTTTTATTCTGGAAAGTCTATTCACTCCAAAATCGAATGATTAAAAGCAGTGGAATTTCTGAAGTGCTTTGGAACAACATTCATCAAGGTGATGGACTGGCCAAGCATGTCTCCAGACCTAAACCCTATTGAGCATCTGTGGGGCATCCTCAAACGGAAGGTGGAGGAGCGCAAGGTCTCTAACATCCACCAGCTCTGTGATGTCATCCTGGAGGAGTGGAAGAGGACTCCAGTGGTAACCTGTGAAGCTCTGGTGAACTCCATTGCCCAAGAGGGTTAAGGCAGTGCTGGAAAATAATGGCGGCCACACAAAATATTGACACTTTGGGCCCAATTTGGACATTGTCACTTAGGGGTGTACTCACTTTTGTTGCCAGTGGTTTAGACATTAATGGCTGTGTGTTGAGTTATTTTGAGGGGACAGCAAATTTACACTGTTATACAAGCTGTACACTCACTACTTTACATTGTAGCGAAGTGTTATTTCTTCAGTGTTGTCATAGAGATATATATTTACAAAAATGTGAGGGGTGTACTCACTTCTGTGAGATACTGTATATATGTGTGTGTATATATATATATATATATATATATATATATATATATATATATATATATATATATAGCAGCACAGTGGCTAATTGGTTAGCACTTCCGCCTGGCAGTACTAGGGTCGTTGGTTTGAATGCCAACCATGCACCATGCCTGGAGTTTGCATGTTCTCCCTGTGCCTGCATGGGTTTCCTACGGGTGCTCTGGTTTCCTTGCACACTCCAAAGACATGCTGGTAGGTTAATTGGCTCCTGTCTAAATTGGCCCTGTTATATGTATGTATGAATGTAAGTTAGGGACCTTAGATTGTACACCCCTTGAGGGTTAGGGACCTTTTGTGAAAGTACAATATGTGTGTAAAGTGACGGCGCTATATAAGTACCTGTAAAAAAAATAAAAAATATATTGGTAAGGGGTTAGAGCCTCTGTTACGGTTTTAGAGGTTAAGCAGTGTGTTTAGATGACGTTTAGCGTGCTTCAGATTTTTCCGTTGGGGCAAATGTTTTTGGATTAATAATAAAGTTTTCATTCTGCTTGTTTCCTTTTTTGACTCTCATTTTTACTGCATCTAAAATTAATTTTGCTCTAAAGGGGGTATCCAGAGTCTAATTACTTAGATTTAGTGGTTTGTACACGCTGTGCTGCAGCCTTTACTAAATAAATAGCTCTTTCTCTTCAACATCTTTATGTGCTTACTTTGCTGGGTGTGCGTATAGCAGATTTGTGTGCCAAGAAAACACAACTAGGTTGTATAGCATAGCTACAGTCTTTAAAAATCTGTGCATGAAACTGTAGGTTTGTACAAAGGAAAGCCAATAAATAGATCTTTTATCTAAAAAAAAAAAGGTTCCAGAATGATTAAATCTTTTTAGCTTCAAACCATCACCAAGACTTACCACTGGTCAGACTTACAGATGGCCAACTGGGTTTTGAGGCAATGGAGATAAGGCTGACTTGCGTTACATTACACCATATTTAAAATGTACCTTTAAATTCCAAACCTCTGTTTGCTAATAACACATTCTCATGTCCCGTCGCATGCCTTTCCTGCCTCTATATCCTCCTTTCTTAGGTCAGTGGAATGTTAATCTGCTTCTCAAGACAAGATGTAAGCAGTCTAGGACCTTCTTAACAAATACTGTATGTCCACTTTGTTTCAGACATCCATTGGCCATCGAGGTGAAAGTACTGAGCTGGGTGTATAGATGGCATAAAATAGCAAAATGTCCCTCCTAGAATACTTTTAGAGAGAGACAAAAAAAGTCTTAATTGTCTCGTGCTTTTTAAATAGATTTCTTTTTTTTCCGGCAGTCTAATGCTGGCTCTTATGAGTTGTGTTAAGTTAATTTGAGGCCACAACAAGGATCTCTAACAATCTCAGTGCTTGCAGGTGCCTAAAGTTTCTTTTTTGTTGGAGAAATGGGAACCAACTTTCATCATGTGCATGGCACGTATACACATCGGCCAAGTCAGGAGATTGTTGAAGCTAGATCTGATGGTACTTCAGAGTGATTATGGATTGGCAGATGACTCCGTGCTCATTACTCTGGAAGGCTGGGTACTGGGTACTCCCAGTTGGTAATTTACTGTTGGATAACTTGCCAAATACTCACTACAAAAATGTATATTCTAATATTCTAAGCCAGGGATTGAAAAAGCCGCTCTCCAAATGCGAGGAAAAATTCCTCTGTGGCGAGCGGTGAGCACAGATGAAGCATGGCGCGACTGCACCTGCTCTCCAAGCCTCATTGTGAAGCCGAGTTCCGGTTTACAACTTCCGGCTTCTGCGGCACCGCCGCCAAGGGGACAGGTGCAGGAGAGGTCCACTCTCCTCCGCTGAGAGGAGACACCCTCTCCACCGCCGCGGGGGACTCGGGGGGACAGTAAGTACTGTATATAACATGTCATATCACTATAATGGAGTACAGGGGAGCTGGGGTATACCTTACTCAGTAATGTATATCCCAACTCCCCTGTACTCCATTATAGTGATATGACATGTATACAGTAATGTATATCCCAGCTCCCCTGTACTCCATTATAGTGATATGACATGTATACAGTAATGTATATCCCCCCCTCCCCTGTACTCCATTATAGTGATATGACATGTACACAGTAATGTATATCCCAGCTCCCCTGTACTCCATTATAGTGATATGACATGTACACAGTAATGTATATCCCAGCTCCCCTGTACTCCATTATAGTGATATGACATGTATACAGTAATGTATATCCCACCTCCCTTGTACTCCATTATAGCGATATGACATGTATACAGTGATGTATATCCCAGCTCCCCTGTACTCCATTATAGTGATATGACATGTATACAGTAATGTATATCCCAGCTCCCCTGTACTCCATTATAGTGATATGACATGTATACAGTATGTATATCCCAGGTCCCCTGTACTGCATTATAGTGATATGACATGTATACAGTAATGTATATCCCCCCTCCCCTGTACTCCATTATAGTGATATGACATGTACACAGTAATGTATATCCCAGCTCCCCTGTACTCCATTATAGTGATATGACATGTATACAGTATGTATATCCCAGGTCCCCTGTACTGCATTATAGTGATATGACATGTATACAGTAATGTATATCCCCCCTCCCCTGTACTCCATTATAGTGATATGACATGTACACAGTAATGTATATCCCAGCTCCCCTGTACTCCATTATAGTGATATGACATGTATACAGTAATGATTACTGTATACATGTCATATCACTATAATGGAGTACAGGGGAGCTGGGATATACATTACTGTGCACAGTTTTATATTTTGGACTATTCTAAAGAAAAATGTAATTTCATAAGCGTTCAGGGGGCGTGGTTGGGGCCAAGGTGGGGTTTGGGACGGGCCGGGGGTGGGGTTGGGGGCGGACCTGGGCAAGGTTGAGTGGGGCAACTGGTGGAGAGTAAGTTTTGTGACCGGCTAGTAGGTCTGGACTCTAAATTTTAACCCCTGTTCTAAGCTAAGTGAACAGTATGCAGGCAAGCAGCCGAGAAGCAGCCCATTCTCAATCATTAAATGAGTTGCTTGTTCGTGTTTTGTGGTTGTCAGCTTCTGCTAACTTACAACAGACACCTGTACTGGAAGTGAGAGGAGCAGTTACTAGAACTGGTAATACACAACTCCATATAATAAAAGATTGTTGGAAATTCAAGCTGTGGGTGACCCTGCAGATACTTCCCGGCTCCACAAAAGTCAATGAATAAATCAACTGAGCCAGGTGAAAAATGTATAGGCCAAGCAGTGACTGCGTCCTATTATATGCAGTCACTATTTGCGACACACACAGCTGCCTGAATACAATAGTCAACAGTAGAGAACTATTGTCTTACAAACGATTAGAAAATTGTTCATTAGAAAAAAAAATTCCAACATGCATGTTCATTCACTTTCAATGCTAAAACGGAAATCGGCTGTCACAGTCAACACACTAACCATAGGGAAATCTAACGATCAACAATGAGTCTACCAACTCAATTTTATGTTAGATTTTCTATCAGTGTATGGTCAGCTTTACTATTTTCTATTCCCTCCTCTCTTGTAAGCATGTTGACTGATATCATTGTGCAAAGAAAGAGAGACCTGCTTAGCTGAGAGTGCCGTGCCTCACTTTCCCAGTCTGAATGCTGCTGTGCAGGGAATTAAGAGACTAATAACTAAATGGTTTCAGATGCAAATGCTAATTGTATGTAAAAATACATGCAACTGTTATTTTTATCAGCAAATAACTGTATTAAATGTATTTAATTTTTTTTAAGTTGACAGGGGTCCTTCTTAAAGCCCAACACCAGGCACAAGAATAAAAATACTCTTGCAGATCCCTCCCCTCCCAACTGCAAGAGGTAATGCTTGTAAATGTAGGGGTGGAGTAATAAGATGTGCAACCGATGCTGTAGCCTCTGGTAGCACACTTACTGCCTTGCATACAATGCAGGGCTGATGGTCCTGCATTGTACATGATGTAGCCAAGAGATCGACAATAGCCCAGAGCATCAGGGAGAAGAGGAGAGCACTAGGGCAAGGAATACAATACGTAATAAAGCTTTTTTTTTTTTTTTTTTTTTTTTTTTTTTTTACTGCTGAGACTTAAGCATTTAACTCTTGCAATGCAGGGTTTGTACTGCACTTTTTTTTTTTTTTTTTTCATCCCAGAGTTGGGCTTTAGGTCCCTTTTCACACAGTCGTTCCAATCATGTCTGCTTGTGCGGTATTCAGGCAGACCTGATTGGGAGGTTCATGCTGTCCTATGGACAGGCGGGTGTAAACAGGTACGTATCAGAGGCCTACTTTTGGATCTGTTCTGGTCCAGGAAAAAAAATGGAAGAGGACTGCATCCTTTTCCATTTTTGCAGACTAGATCAGAGGCAGCCAGATGTAAGTGGATAAACAGTCCATTTATACTTGACCACCAACTGAGCTGACAACGATCTGCCCTATCCGATCTTCAGAAACGAAAGTGACAGCCGTTCTGTTCGGCTGTGATCAACAGGGGATATGCTCACAGATTGAGTCCAGCCTGGAATAGCAAAAACGTGCGACTTTATTTAGCAAACACAAACATTGTGCTGATCTTTCTGAATTGTTACATCTGTGAGCCTTTCTGGCAGCATAGGTTTTATAGGTTTGTCTTTCTTTTAGGTTCTATAGTTCTGAAGACAGCATGCATATTTAGCTTGGCCTCCAAGTTTCACAGACCCCTTCAGTATTAGGAACAGTCCCCTTACCTTGTGCACAGGTCAGCTTTCCCGCATTTATACTGCAGTCAATTAGGTAAAATGACTGCCTGCTTTTGTACAGATGTGTTTGGCAGGGGAAATTACTGCATAATTTAGTTTTTACCTCATCGCTACTTTTCTATAAATAATAGGCTACATTTAAGAATTATCACTGGGCTCAGCCTGTGTACAGCATACCATCGAAGTCTGATTGATATTATACATCTTTTTAAATGTCTGGTGTCACAGACCAATTATGTAATTTGTTCCAAAAACACACTTTAAAAAAACATTTCCTCAATCAGCAATTTGTTTGTGCTATGTGTAATTAGAATGTGTGTGGCAATTGACATTTCATGGTGAAAAATAGTCTCTCAGCACCTATAGTTTATATATATATATATATATATATATATATATATATATATATATATATATTAGAATAGTGGTACAGGCTGGCTCAAGGGATTTATTGATGTTTTGTAGATTACACCATGTAAGACATTTCCCGTCGTTTCTTAGACTGGTCACATATGTATGAGATTAAAGTTTTTTTCCCTGTGGAGTTGCTGCCACATACTGTAGTACCACTGAAATGGTTGTTTTTTTGGAACTCGCTAAGAACTAAGATGCCATTTTGGCTTGAAGCCAGCACTGATGGCCTTATTTTTCCTTAAAGTAAACACTAAATGGGACAATTTTTGGGGTGATGACTGTGTGCAAACTACAGTTTACTTCCATGCTCTATCTTACCAGTCCGGAGCTAAAAACTCTTGTGGTTTTGGAGCACTTCTAGAATGGATGGGCTGCATTGCCATCTTCCAGTCAGAGCTTCTGTGGAAAACGAAAGAGGGCCAGTGTTGCAGATCCATGTCTTGGACTGGCAGAGAGAGAAAATGAGTGCAATGAACACACTGCACCACTATTCTGATCCAGTCCTTGTGGAGTTCCTTGCTAAAATATAAAAAACCTTAAATTGGTTTTATAAGGCTGAGAATGATTAGAACTTTTCTGAGGTTTTTATGGCTAGCTGTGGCTCCACTGGGGAGATTCACCTTTTTATGTTTTTTGGAGACCATTATTACTGGAACAGTAATTCAAGCATTTTATCATTTGTCACCAGAACAGGAGGCAAGAAGACCTCTCCTCCAGTGAAAACTATGTGAATGGGTATATCTACTCTGGAGAGATTTCCTCTTGCTACCTCTCTTACAGATGCAGCATTAAAAAATATTTTGCAGCAGAGTGCATTTAGAGGCTTAGAACCTTTACCAAGTTTTATTGCTATTTCTGCATAAGAAGTTTTCCCCTTACATCTGATCAGGGTGTGACATGGTGGTATTGGGACAGAAAGTGAAGGGTAAATCTCCAACAGGAACACAAACAGTAGAAATCAGTACTACTCTTCAACATTGTTTTAAATCAAAAGAAGTGTTTTGGCTAGAGTAGGATCATAAAAGTACACCTGTACCTAGACTATGCACATTGAATTATGTATATGTAATATAAAGGTTGCAGTAAAAACATTTTAAACAAGCTGTCACCGACCACTGTAACTGTAGGCTTTGTGGAGCAATTCATCTTAAGAAAATCTTCAACTAGTTCTGTGCTAGCTCATGAATGGGGAGAAAGAAGAGTGGTCGGTGTCTAGTGCTGTGTTTTCTCATGAATGAGGAGAAGAAAGAGAGGGCAGTGCCTAGTATTGTGATGTTAGCAGCCTCCATAGGAACGCCCATAAATTGGGCTTCAACCTAGGGTGGAGCTAAAAGTCAACAAAACAGAAGAAAATTGTTTTTATTTCCAATGACATCATGGTTCTGAATGGGCCAAAATGCTATATATACTTTCTCCTCTGTGGGACAGGAGGCACAAATAATCTTGATGGGAGACTGCCAAATAAATGTATTCTTTCCATGAGAGCAGTATCCTTGGTTGTGGACAGAATTTTCCAGAATCTTTATCCCTTTGCTGTCTCTTCCAGAAATCTGCATAATGTTTAATGCTACACTACAGGAATCCATTTTTAGCTTTGGAAAGTAGCAAATAGCTTCTGTTTGAAAGAGGAAGCTTCTGTACCTCAGTCTGCCACAGATATCTACAGAGTAATAGTGTACGCATAACCTTTAAGAGTCCTATTTACTGCATAAGTAGTCTATTTTGCTCATCGCTGCAGACTAGGGAGAAGTTTGGGGAACAATGGGAGCTGTAGAGCTTCTACCGTGTAAATAAAATATGAGGCCTTGCTTCATCTGAGCTTTGTGTGTTTGTTATTTGGACAAATATATAACCTAATATTTTATTTATCACTACTATAGCTGTGTAATTTCCACTCGTTATAAACATGTATTGTTAAAGCTAGCAACACTTGTTGAGTTTGTCCTTCTTGCTGGGGGCTGTTGTGTCTGTCACTCAGATTAAATTACATTCTGAGTTGTGTTACATTTTAATGGGTCTGTAGCTGAAACCGTCTATAATATAAATTCTCTTATGCTGCTTTCTTACAATGCTTCCTGACCCCTGGTCCCTTACAGTGAAGATATGAAGTATAAATCAATTAATTGAAAGAGAAACTTATATATTCAATCAGTGATGCTAGGAAGAATTGCCACTATCCTAAACCCAGAAAGTTCCATTATTTCACCTAAAGTATGTTACAAATCTAGCCCCTTTCACCACTCACAGGCCAGTCTGTATCCCCCTTGATTCCCTGCAGTCATTCGGGTGCCACGGTCCTGGAGGTCCCCTCTTGCTCCACTGTAGTTCACTGTCTAAATAATGGGCTGCACACTGAAGAAGTTCAACTCCAGTCAAGGTTTATTGCAGTGACAGCACACAGCTCATTTTGACCCTAAACCACGGCCACAACATGTTTCAGCAACCCATGATGCCCATGATTAAGCTCTGCTGTGGGTGAAACCTGTTGGGAGCATGGATTTGGGTGGGAGTGAATGGCATTGCACTAAAACTTGACAGGAGTTGAATGTCTTCCATGTGCGGCCCAATATTTGGATATTTTGTTACATACTCTATCATGACCATATGTGTGGGTAGAACTTCATTGATCTCAGGAAGAGAGATTTACTATAAACCCGACACACACCTACCTACAATTTTGTTTTGGTTAAGTTAAAGTGACACTAAACTCTGGTTCCAAGAAAAAAAAAGTCTATTCAAGTATGTATTCCTACGGCCTCATTCACACAAGCCTACTGATCCATACACCTGTGTGAAGGGGCTGTTTTCACCCACGCAGTATGAACAGATGTTGAGACAGCCTGTTCAGATCAATGACAGGCAACCGGATGCATGGACCTCCATGGTTCTCCATGCCCATTTGTGAGTATAAATCTGTGCGGGTCCGACGTACGGATCAAAATGCAGTCTGCGAGATCATGGAGGATGTTACAAGGAGACAGAGTAAAGCTGGATGTACACTATATAAGAAAATTGGAAGAGAAACTACATAGGAGGAACGGTCAGTTGATTACTTATTCCTTAGCATAGTGCTTTTGACAGCTGATTCTGACTGTTCAGATGAACAAAAACAAAGGTGCAAGCTAGAAAACGTTTACCGTACGTGAACACAACATCCAGTTGTGGCAGTAATTGAGTCCACGTGTACAGTAATCGTATCAAAATAATTCAATAGGAAAAGTATGCATGATCATAAGCAAAGAACGACCCAGAAGAAGGTGTCACGAACATAGAAATCACACACAAGAAAGAACGCTTGCCTTTGTCATTCGACAATTTTCATACAAGTTAATACAATTGTCGATTACATAATAAGTATCTTTGTGGAAAATTGAAGGATCGTTTGTCCAATTTTCTCATAGTGTGTACCCCACTTTAGAAACAAGTTTATGAAAAAAGGATTACAGTATTTTTGTAGAATAAGGATGTAATTTAGTGTCACTTTCAGGGTGGAGTCATTAATTAGATTAGGATGCTGGCAACCATGCCTGGATTTGCCAATCACACGAGGCACATGTCTGTAGGCAGAGGGAAACAGAGGCTTTTACCTGTATACTTAATGGATGCACATGTTTTTGCCATCACTTGCGGAAATGCAGTCATCTCATATGAGCCTATTTACCGTATATACTCGAGTATAAGCCGACTTGAATATAAGCCGAGGTACCTAATTTTACCACAAAAAACTGGGAAAAACTATTGACTCGAGTATAAGCCGAGGGTGGGAACACCAGTGCGAAGAATCGTGCCTCATCATTGGTGTCAGTGGGAGGAATAGTGCCCTATCATTGGTGTCAGTGGGAAGAATAGTGCCCCATCATTGGTATCAGTGGGAGGAATAGTGCCCCATCATTGGTATCAGTGGGAGGAATAGTGCCCCATCATTGGTATCAGTGGGAGGAATAGTGCCCCATCATTGGTGTCAGTGGGAGGAATAGTGCCCCATCATTGGTGTCAGTGGGAGGAATAGCGCCCCATCATTGGTGTCAGTGGCAGGAATAGCGCCCCATCATTGGTGTCAGTGGGAGGAATAGCGCCCCATCATTGGTATCAGTGGCAGGAATAGTGCCCCATCATTAGTATCAGTGGGGGGAATAGCACCCCATTATTGGTGTCAGTGGAATAGTGCCCCATCTTTGGTGTCAGTGGGAGGAATAGTGTCCCATCATTGGTGTCAGTGGGAGGAATAGTGTCCCAACATTGGTGTCAGTGGGAGGAATAGTATCCCATAATTGGTGTCAGTGGGGGGGTGGAGGAATAGTGCCCCATCGTTGGTGTCAGTGGGGGGGAGGAAAAGTGCCCCATCGTTGGTGTCAGTAGGGGGGAGGAATAGTATCCCATGATTGGTGTCAGTGGGGGGTGGAATAGTGCTCCATGATTGGTGTCAGTGGGGGGTGGAATAGTGCCCCATCATTGGTGTCAGTGGGGGGGGGGGGAGGAATAGTGCCCAATCGTTGGTGTCGGGGGGAGGAAAAGTGCCCCATCGTTGGTGTCAGTGGGAGGAATAATGCCCCATCATTGGTATCAGTGACACCAATGATGGGGCACTATTCCTCCCACTGACACTTGCTGACCCCTGTTCCAGTATGGTGCTGCTGCAGCCAGCATATGTGGTTGCAGCAGCACCTCTGCACGGCACACTTACCTGCATCTCCTTCACTCGATGTTCGCGGGGCCGCTCAGCTCCGCCTCCTCGCCGGTGATTGGCTGCCTGTGTGCCTTTCCTGAGCTACAGTTCTGGCGGCCAATCACCGGTGAGAAGGCGGAGCCGAGCAGCCGCGCGAACATCCAGTGGACGAACCGAATGAAGGAGCAGCCGCGCTTCCTGGACCGGATCGTCGTGGGACCGGAGCCAGGTAAGAGACAGCAGCCCCCTGCCCGCCCCTGTACTTACCGTAGTTTCCCTTCTGTTGGAAGGGGGGGGGGGGAGCCATCTGCAGACGTTGACTCGAGTATAAGCCGAGGGGGCCGTTTTTCAGCACAAAAAATGTGCTGAAAAACTCGGCTTATACTCGAGTATATACGGTATGTATTGTCACAATATTTTAATCCAGGTTAGGACCAGTAAAACAAGAAAATGTTGTATGGTAAAGGGGTGATCCTAACAAGAATTATTGCTTAAGCCACCAAAGATTGTATATAGGCTGAAGTTATGGTAATTCATCCCTGCTGGCTATTATCTGGATTTAGGGAACTTGATATCCAATTGCCGCCTTTGATATGAGTTAATCCTAATATATGAACACGGTCTGGAACACCTGATCTGTTACTCTTAAGTACTCCTGAGATTGATTGCAGCAGTTACTTAATGTGCTGGTCATTTTTAAGAAAACAATTATTGGAGGCCGCCATCAGAATTTTCAGTTCTCCATGGGAAGCTCAGGTCTCAACACAATGCTGCAACACATTTTTTTGTCCTGACTTTGAACATTTCTCATTTTCAAATGATAAAACATTAATTTCATTAGTGATTTGCTATCTGTTTTGTGACATTCCCACACTCAATCTGACTCTGTTATCTAAGTCGATATTTAACACAAATGAGCCTTTATTTTCATGTGCTGATATTGGCCCACTGTGCCTGTCACAGAGAGGCATTGAATGTGAAGAAATACCCAGCAAATGTGCAGAGGTTCACCTGCTTTTTACGAATTGAGTATTCCTCTTAATGCATTACAAACTTATTGTAATTAAGAAGTCCTAAAATGTTTCCCAATTTATGTAATTTAACACAAAATAGTATTACTAAAAGTTTTGGAATGCTGATCTTTGATATTTACTGTCATTCCTACAATTTATCAAACCTGATTCCTGTAAACTGATGGGACAGCAGCTTGGAACTCAGGTCTAGCAGAAAGCAAGTAGATGACTTGTACATTGTCCTTCAAGATATCCTTTCTTTAATTCATTCATAAATTGATGTATTATTGTCTTGTTTTCTTAGATGACTCTCTTACTTTGGTTTCTATATCTAGATGATTGCACACTGGTGCTCATTGGAAACATCAAACTCAGCACATGCACACTACCGCGTTCGTTCACCTGTATGTATGAAATATTGGGGAAATTTTGTGGAAAACTGAAAATGAGAGATGAATTTGAGGTAGCGGCCAATATATGTTTTCACAATGTTGTTCCAAGAAACTACATTTTAATCATGGTTTGACCATATTGATTGACGCTCCTTGACCACTTTTTGGTCTTCATTAACAAACTACCCTCTGCCCTCTTTTGGAGGTGGTATTGCTCTATTTACCCCAGTCTCACTTTTCAATAGAAATTTGTATATTATAGCTCACATTGGCTGTTCTCTGATTTTTCTTGTATCTAATAAAAGTTCTGCCCTTTGTGATCTGTCCATATGTGTTCACAATCTGATGTCTATTGAATCCGGAGCACCTTTTTTTTATTTCCTTCCATTTCCGATATTGTCAGAAACTGAACTACATGAACTGATTAGGCCTTTTGAAATGTGACCTGTAGCTACATTCCAAAAAAGTTTTTCTTCTGGGTTGGGGAATGTTTGATCTGCTGCCAGCATTTTACTGCCCTTTGTGACCCCTAATGGGGAATTTCCCACCAGCCGGAGTTTGTATCAGGTCCTGTTTGACACCTGAGCTTCCTGCTGTAGTCACAGCTTGACTATAAGAAAATTAAGAGCTGGAGCTGGCAAAGCGGTGGGACTGGAAGGTCTTCTTGCCTGGAAGAACAATAAAGATCTGGCAAGGTATCACATCCTGGCCTATTTCCACCTAAATAAGAAAAAAAATGGAATCATACATTAGGTTTCAGAATAATCCTGATGCAACTTGCCATTCCTTTGCTAGTGTCATTGGTATAATTTTGGTGAACAGAATATCTGATGGGCTTTTGGGGATAGGTATTTCTGTGTCATATACAGTCTAAGGACTTGCCAGTCAAAATTTCTTTGTTTGAGATGACTAAAGCAAATGCATCTATTGTATTATAAATCTGCTTTTACTGACATGCACTTCTTACCTGTAAAGATCCACAATACAATGTTCATCTTTCAATCCCTCCTCTGCATTCTTCTATCTTCTATTCAATGGATAATCCTTCCAGCCATCTATATGATAAATAGGGATGTACAGATATCAGCCTCTGTGAAAGCCATAGTACTGCAGCAATATTGCATTTCACTGTTTCACATTCTTTTCTTGTTTGACTTTATAGAAGTATGTTTTGTGAATATAAACTGATTCTTTTTTTGCCAAGTCTCATTGTGTTTCTATTGGCAAAGGCCCTATCTATGTATTTTTCACTCTGTTCATTTGTGCATGTCAAGTCCTGACGCCAGCTCCAAAGAGTCCAGACAAACCTACATCAAACCACTAACGCTTGTTAAGAGTTGCACAATGACTTTGTTTCAGTGTAATTAATATCCCGGTTTGTTATGACACTGGTGCTAGGGACATCCAGTGTCCCTGTGGAAAATTGTCATTTTTTTTATTTTTTGGTTTCTAATCAGCTACAAATGTGAGAAGTCTGAAATTCTTTCCTATTATTTATGCTTCTGGGAACAGTATCTGTTTAATACAAATGTGAAATTCTTGGGATAATTCCCCCATCTAATATTAGTATCACAACTGAATCTGTTCACAAAATTGATTCCTGTGTGATGGTGAAATGTTCTATATCAGCGGTTCTCAACCTGGGGGTCGCAACCCCTTTGGGGGTCGAACGACGCTTCCACAGGGGTCGCCTAAGACCATCTGAAAACACATATTTCCGATGGTCTTAGGAACCGAGACACCGCTCCTCGCCGCCGCCACCGCCGTCTCCAGGTGTGGGCGGGATGACATGCCGCCCCTGTCATCTGGACACACCTCGAGATCAATCCTCGCCTGTGATTGGCCGCCGGCACTGTAGCTCAGGAGAGGCACACAGGCGGCCAATCACCGGCAAGGAGGTGGAGCTTGGAGAGGAGGAGCCGAGCGGCACCGCGAAGATCGAGCAAGTGAAGAGGAGGAGAGCGGCCGGAGAAGGAAGACATCTGACAGGTAAGTGTCGGTACCATGGGAGAGGGAGGGAGCGAGCGAGCCCAGGCTGGAGCAGGGGTCTGCAAGGTAAGTATCATTGGTGTCAGTGGGAATAGTGCCCCATCATTGGTGTCACTAATACCAATGATGGGGCACTATTCCTCCCACTGACACCAACGATGGGACACTATTCCTCCCACTGACACCAACGATGGGGCACTATTCCTCCCACTGACACCAACGATGGGGCACTATTCCTCCCCCAAATGACACCAACGATGGGGCACTATTCCTCCCCCACTGACACCAAGGATGGGGCACGATTCCTCCCCCCACTGACACCAACGATGGGGCACAATTCCTCCCCCCACTGACACCAAGGATGGGGCACAATTCCTCCCCCCACTGACACCAAGGATGGGGCACTATTCCTCCCCCCACTGACACCAAGGATGGGGCACTATTCCTCCCCCCACTGACACCAAGGATGGGGCACTATTCCTCCCCCCACTGACACCAAGGATGGGGCACTATTCCTCCCCCCACTGACACCAAGGATGGGGCACTATTCCTCCCCCCACTGACACCAAGGATGGGGCACTATTCCTCCCCCCACTGACACCTATGATGGGGCACTATTCCTCCCCCCACTGACACCTATGATGGGGCACTATTCCCCCCACTGACACCAATGATGGGGCACTATTCCCCCCACTGACACCTATGATGGGGCACTATTCCTCCCCCCACTGACACCAATGATGGGGCACTATTCCTCCTCCCACTGACACCAATGATGGGGCACTATTCCTCCCACTGACAGCAATGATGGGGCACTATTCCTCCCACTGATACCAATGATGGGGCACTATTCCTCCCACTGATACCGATGATGAGGCACTATTCCTCCCACTGACACCGATGATGGGGCACTATTCCTCCCACTGACACCGATGATGGGGCACTATTCCTCCCACTGATACCGATGAAGGGGCACTGTTCCTCCCACTGACACCGATGACGGGGCACTATTCCTCCCACTGACACCGATGATGGGGCACTATTCCTCCCACTGACACCGATGACGGGGCACTATTCCTCCCACTGATACCGATGACGGGGCACTATTCCTCACACTGACACCGATGACGAGGCACTATTCCTCCCACTGACACCGATGACGGGGCACTATTCCTCCCACTGATACCAATGACGGGGCACTATTCCTCCCACTGATACCAATGACGGGGCACTATTCCTCCTCCCACTGATACCAATGACGGGGCACTATTCCTCCCACTGACACCAATGACGGGGCACTATTCCTCCCACTGATACCAATGATGGGGCACTATTCCTCCCACTGATACCAATGATGGGGCACTATTCCTCCCACTGATACCAATGACGGGGCACTATTCCTCCCACTGATACCAATGACGGGGCACTATTCCTCCTCCCACTGATACCAATGACGGGGCACTATTCCTCCCACTGACACCAATGATGGGGCACTATTCCTCCCACTGATACCAATGATGGGGCACTATTCCTCCCACTGATACCAATGATGGGGCACTATTCCTCCCACTGACACCAATGATGGGGCACTATTCCTCCCACTGATACCAATGATGGGACACTATTCCTCCCACTGACACCTATGATGGGGCACTATTCCTCCCACTGATACCAATGATGGGACACTATTCCTCCCACTGACACCTATGATGGGGCACTATTCCCCCCACTGACACCAATGATGGGGCACTATTCCTCCCCCCACTGACACCAATGATGGGGCACTATTCCTCCTCCCACTGACACCTATGATGGGGCACTATTCCTCCTCCCACTGACACCTATGATGGGGCACTATTCCTCCCACTGATACCGATGATGGGACACTATTCCTCCCACTGATACCGATGATGGGGCACTATTCCTCCCACTGACACCGATGATGGAGCACTATTCCTCCCACTGATACCGATGACGGGGCACTATTCCTCCCACTGACACCAATGACGGGGCACTATTCCTCCCACTGACACCAATGACGGGGCACTATTCCTCCCACTGATACCAATGATGGGGCACTATTCCTCCCAATGACACCAATGACGTGGCACTATTCCTCCTACTGCAAAATTACAGTTATGAAGTAGCAACGAAAATAATTTTATGGTTGGGGGTCATCACAACATGAGGAACTGTATTAAGGGGTCGCGGCGCTAGAAAGGTTGAGAACCACTGCTCCAGAGGTTGCTAGGGGTCCTTGAGCATTGAGCAGTTTCTGCCTCTCAAATAAGTTCCCACTGACGCCATTGATCTTTTAACTATCTGTAAGGGGGTAATTCTTCCCAATGACCACAAGTTTAAAGTGTCACTAAACCCACAACAGTAAAATCAGTCAGTATATGTAGTAAAGCATGCTTGTTATACTCACTGTGGAACCTACGTAAGTGGTTAATCCTTCGCATCGTGTAAAAAGGCAGTTTTATCCTGTCTTCTCTGATCCTCCCCTTCTTCTACTGTCTCCAATTCATCTCTTGGGGCAATCTGTACATGCTCAGTTTGGTGTGTGCTGCTAGAGAGTTTTTTTTTTCCTTGGGAGAATGCATGTGATCAGCACAGGGCCAATCAGCACTGTCCAGACAGAGGTCAGGGGATTTCCATCCTCCTAGAGCAGAAAGAAAACTCCTACAAGCTTTAACTAGTGGTGGGCTGGACACAGAAGTCACAAGACTGCTCTAACTGCTGATGAGAAAAGGTATTTAGCAGTTTGTATTTACTAAAATAATTGCATTTCCATATTCTGTGTACTGTGGGAGACCAGATACAGTGAATGCAGGCTCCTGGGTTTAGTAACACTTTAAAGTCCCTAAATGTAGTACCACTCTGTAAAGCCCCAAACAGCTGTAGCCTGCCATAGACTTTGATAGATTGCAGGTAGTGGGGCTGGACACTGCAACTTTGCATCTTAGGTGCACTAAAATGCTGGGATACGCATTGTGCAGCTAGTCCCCCCCCCCCCTCCTTGTGCAAGGGGTTTTAAATGTTTTTGCAGAGTAAACTTCCCAGTGTCCCAGATTGAATGTCCACCGTGATCTTTTGATATAGGAAAGCAGCCCAACAGGATAATGTGATCTAGTTTTATAGGGCAATTTATGGTATTTGCACAATTTAATTTTTTTTTAAGTTCGTTTTTTTGTTTTAAGGTTTTTTAAACATTTTTTTATATGCATGTACCATAATTTAATAACATAATCTATTGAACCATGCCTGTTTTCTGGTGCCATGATCTCCACATGCGACTGAAATTGTGTCAAAAAACAGTATTACTGTAGATCCAGTAACAAGATGATTGTTGAACCATTGTAATCCAGTAGTTTGGAGTGAAGTCTATTGCTTCACGGGTGATAGTTATTAGATCTCGGGGGTAACCAGATGTTACAAAGATGACATCCGCTGTGTATTGTATTCCTTTTCCTTACAGGCTGTGAAACATGAACTCTTTTCAGGGCACAGCGGGTTTAATAGCTCTGTAAATCTGAAAGATTCCCAACTGTGAAGAGGAAAAGGCAAGATGTGCTCTGTGTAACACTGGCACCACATGCTGACCTAATCCTAAACAGCTGCTTTGGCAGTTCCTACAACAATGCCGGGGCGCCATAGGATCAATGGAGGATGGAGTTAGCAAGTTATGGCTAACCTGCCCCTTATATTGAGGTTTTTAAAAGCTATGGCTGGGTGTGTGAAAATTTGTTGGACACACTGTACACATGTGAAGTCGAACTTTAGGCTGATACAAAGATACAGGACGAGGATCGAAGGATTAGAAAGAGTCAGCATTCATACCAAGAGGTTCTGTAAATGTCATATCAATTCTGATTTCAAGGAAAAGCAGGGAATGCATTTAAAACTTGTATACATGCTATTTCGCACACATGTGAGCAGGCGCACAGCATGGAGAATAGAGGAATGATCTGACTCCAATAGGAACTCAAAAAATGTCTGTCATTTCAAAGAAAAAAAAATTCCCTTGGTTTGATAGAAGCAGCTCTTTATCCGCCAGAACACAAGCTGTCTGTCATTAGTTACATACAATATGTAAATGCCTCAGACAGGCTGTTTGGTTGTTGCTGCCTTGGGGTCATCTTCCATGAACGACACACCCCAATCTCATATATATCATCTCGAGCTGGGAAGGGCCCACTAAATAAGCTCATTCTTCAGAGAGGGCGAGCATCAACTTGTCTGCTGCACGTCTCACCCAGAAGAACCGAGTTCACAAGAAATAGCTGAGCAGACATAGCTGATATCTGGGGAGCAAGGCCTAAAATTACAGAGATCAATACCAATATATACATGAAGAAAAGGAGAATCAACTGGGATCAGATGCATTGCTGAATTCTAAAGAAATATTTGATGCTCTGTTCTTCAGATCACATGGCGAATAGTCAGAACTGACATTGTGAAGAAGCCCCTCCATCTACCATATGATTATGTGTGTTGAAGGGTCATTGTACTCAAAATGTATGTTTTTTTACATTTTAAAAATGATTGTTGAAGCGATACATTTCTTAAATGATAAGTTCATCTTTTTGCCAAAAATAATAAATGCACATTTTTTTGTACATTTATTATTTTTGTCTGCAGGAGCCTGAAAAGCATTGCACCAGTGATCAATAGATCGCTGATGTCATGCAGGTCTCCTGCAGACCTGTCAGAATATCTGCTTGCTGTACGGGAGGTACGGTCAAGCAGATACTCTGACAGGAAGCTTCAATGAACTAGCACGGTGCTCCACAGCGCCATGGTAGTTCATTGAAAACTACAAGCTGACAGCCACTAAGGCTGCTGGGACTTGTAGGCACTCATTCACAGAACTCTGTGAATGAGTGACGTGGCCATGTGGGCGGAGCTTTGCACCCCTGCGCTGTTTTCAAATCTGATAGTACAGGTAGAAGTTTTCAAATCTGACAGTACAGGTAGAAGTTTTCAACTCTGACAGTACAGGTAGAAGTTTTCAAATCTGACAGTACAGGTAGAGGTTTCTCCGTACTATCTGTCGGGGAGGCTTTAGGAGCGGCTATGGGAACGTGTTCCACCCTAAAAACAGGTGAATCATGTACCATGTTCCCCAAGGAGGACTTATCCTTTAACAGCCTCTTTCTTATCTCATGGTGAGATCCGTGCACTGGAGTTCCAGGGTCTGCACATCAGTGATGGTCTTTATGAGTATTGTTCCATTCTGTCTGTTGAGTTGTTCATTCAGGCCCCTTTCATTTGGCCGTCCTTCACTCTGTGTCTCTAAAAAGATCCCATGCTGTGTTGGATCAGAACAGGACGGATGTCAATTTTGTGAAATGCAAAAAGATGTATATCTTTTTTACATCCTCCTGCCCATAGAGATACATTGCGTTCCGGCTACACCTGTATAAAAAACAGCCAGATGGAATGCTCATCTGAAAGCGGCCTTGTTCTTCAATATGAAAATCCATGGTAGATCGCTTTTAGAGACATTTGGCAGGTGGATCAAAGATGACATGTGGCCTCTGGGATGCCTGTTTTAACCCTTGCCAGCCTCAGGATTGAGTGTGCATTGCAGTTATGGCACAGTCCCATTCACTTGATGCATTCTAAACTTGACCTGTGGTAAAATTTTGTCCGAGAAGCGAGCATGTGTACAACCCCCTTCAGCTGTCATGTTAATTTAAGGGATGGCTGCGCTGGAAGGGGGGTTGGGCATACAAATGTGCACCAACCATTTGATTTTACCTATCCTGGCTACAAGTGTAAACAAGGCCTTTGAGTTAGCTAAAAAGATCGTTGTCAGTGGGAACTCATCTGAGAGGCCAATAAGTATACCAGTATGGGTTTCCTTGAGGTCCCCCACTTTTCTCCCACATTTCTAAAACATACTGGTAGGTAAACCACTTGCCCTCTTGAGGATTTACCCCCCTTCCTGACCAGGCAGTTTTTTGCGTTACGGCGCTGCATTACTTTAACAATTACACGGTCATGCAACGCTGCACCAAAATTAAATTTATGTCCTTTTTCCCACAAATAGAGCTTTCTTTCGGTGGTATTTGATCGTCTGTGTGGTTTTTATTTTTAACATTGTAAAGAAAAAAAAAAAGACCAACAATTTTGAGAAAAAAAAACTATATTTTTGACATTTTGCTATTAAACATGTCCAGTAAAGAAAGTTAAAAATCAAATTTTGTCATAAATTTAGGCCAAAATGTATTCTGTGACATGTCTTTGCTAAAAAAAAAAAAATCCCAATACGTGTAAATTAATTGGTTTACTTGAAAGTTATAGCTATTACTTGGCTATATATATATATATATATATATATGGATTTTTTTTATTTTTTTTTAACTAGTAATGGTGACGATCAGCGACTTATAGATGGACTGCAGTGGGCATTCTGACACTGGGGGGAACTGACTTGGTGTCCCCAGTGACACTAATACAGTGCTCAGTGCTAAAAAAAAAAAAGCACTAACACTGTACTAATGGCACTGGGCAGGAAGGGGTTAATGTGGGATCGATCAAAGGGTTAACTGTGTGCTGTCTCACAGTAAGCTGTGTCTGTGCTTTCAACTGTAAGCATACTGCTTTGTATGGCTCTGATATGCAGAGCCATACAAATCAGTGTGCAGGAGCTGACGGGAGAGAACTTTTGTTTACATACATTTCTCTCCCCCGTCGGTAATACTCAGCAATCACCCGCCAGGACCCGGTGATTAACAACCGAGGCCGCAAATACCTTCCCGAAACTGCAAAAATCACATATATATACGTGATTTTTGCGCACCCCTGCCGCCCTGTAGCAGTATTTCTTCTATAGGATGGCTGAAAAGCGGTTAATTAGGTTCAACCAAACTAGCCATACTAGCTACATTTTAAGTTTACTTAAGCAACCAAGAATTGGTGAACTGTTCTGTGCTGGAGAATAATTGAATAAAATAATTTGGTAATGAGTAAGCACACATGCTGGCTGCGCACATATGTAAAAGTATTTTCTATATAATTTGGTTTGAGGCCAGAATCTATAGAGATGATCTGCTGTGCAAATTCTCCATAAGAGTTGATGTAGAATTTAGTCGTGTGAGGTGATTGACTACCGCATTTGGACTAGAGCCCAGCACTTAAGCACTCCAGTAATATCTGAGAGTGGCTACCCAAAAACCTCAACTTACACAACATCCTGCTGGAGCTTTAAAGGTACGCTCCAGTCAAAGCTGAAAATTTAAGCAATGAAATGCTTACAGAAAGTATAGCTTACCTGCTGAGTGGCTTGGTTTCTTCTCCTGGCATTGCTGAAGTGAACTAATCAACCTCACTTCCTTGAGTCATTAATTTACTGATTGGAAAAAGAAGCACACGGGGCGCCAACACCTAGCGCATTACCCAAGGTTTATTGAAAATCTAAAAAAAGCAATAACATACTCACAAACATGGAAGCATAAAAAGCCTGTAAAGTCACTGAGATGACCCAACATTGTAGCAGAGTTCCCAACTGGTATTGAAGTCGGCTTGCTGATGCATTTTGGGGACGTGTCCCCTTCTTTAGAGCTAAAGCAAACCAGAGTTTGTGCCCTAATAAATGTGTGTATCATAGGTACCACCTATCTCAAGGCTCCTCCCCACAGCATGGGAGGGAACCAGTGAGGGTAAAAATTATAAATTATAAGATATGTATAAGGTGGACTCTGCCAGGCCCTCTGGATATCCGCTGGCTCAAGATAATACAATCTAATATGTTATACATAATGTTTACACCATCATGCTAAAATTGATATGCATATATCTCTGAAGAAATATATATGTATGTATAGACAAAAAAACATAGCTTAGAAGAGGAAAGGGGAAAAACAGCCAGTCGTGTGAAGGGGAAGAAAACAACCCTCCATCTCTGGTGGTCAGATTATGTGGAATCATAACTGAAGGAAAAGGAGGAGGGACTGTAAACATGGCCAGATTAGGAATTTCAATATGGCCGCTGGAGCGCACACCAAAGCTGGCTTGCGCTCCACTGTACCAGAAGACGCCCGGCGGAAATGCACCATCATAACGTAATATTTGGGCGAAGGTAAAAAAAATGGCTGCTGGAGCACACAGGATATAGGAAGTGCCCAATGAAAAGGACATCAAGTGCATTTCCACTAGAAATTCCAGGTGTCTGTGCCCCAAAGAGCAGAAATGGTGCCGGACGGGTCCCGCAACTCAAAACAAAAACAGTCGGCTTTAGCTCTGAGGAAGGGGATACATCCCCAAAACGCTTCAGCAGGCCACCTTCAATACCATTTGGGAACTGTGCTACCACGTTGGGTCATCTTAATGGCTTTACAGGATTTTATGTTTCCATGTTTGTGAGTATGTTATCTTTTTTTTTTTTTTTATACTTTTAAATAAACCTTGGGTAATGTGGTAGGTATTTGCGCCTCCTGTGTGCTTCTTTTTCTAGTTTGCGGTTCGATCCCCCAGTCAAAGGAGGGCTGCACCCCCAAGACCTTGTTCCAAGGCTAGTTGCACTTCTGACTCTCTCACCCATTGTCTGCTTTCCGGATTCGATCCCTTTGGAGTGCTGGAGAGGTGGTTCTTTTGTGTTAATTTGCTGATTTGAGAACACTTTATTTGTGATACAAGAAATACATTGCTAGACACACCCACTACATGCGTTTACTGTCTTTTATCTACAGAAAGCCTGATGTTAAAATAAATATCGTTACTAAGTGGTTTTTCACAGCCACCAGTCAGATTCAAACCTGACCTGCAAGTATGAGTGTGACTGAAGTAGCATACAAATATCCTCCACTCAAAAGCGCAAACTCCTATCCTTGAACTTGGGCGTTGGTCTGAAAAGGAGCTGTCTTCACTTTGAACATGCTACAAGGAAAAAGCAAAGCAACTGCACACCAATGGTATACCAATGTCCATGTCTTTATTCCATCATTGGCCATAGTCCCAACATGGGGACCAACCATTTGAACGCGTTTCATCATACTTGGTCAGCTAAGCTCTGTGTGTGAGATGCATCAAATTGTGTGAGCTCAAGGTGGGGACCATGACTATCGGTTATGCTGGAATAAATGCTTGATCATTAGTCAATCATTAGTGTATGAATGTGATTGACTATTCAGAAGACAGAGAGGGAGATAAGGGTACACAGTAAAGACTTGAATGTATACTCCCAGTGACACTGTGAAGTATTCTGTGGATTCTATCTGCACTGGATTATCTAGAATTCAGGTTGAGGTAAACTAAGTGAGCTGCTTTTAGCAAAATTGAACAAATGAATAATGGCTGACGTTTGTGGTATCAGCAGTGAATTGCATCCGTCCTCCTCACCGTGACTTTCTATTTTTATTAAAAATAGAACATTTTCTTATGAACTCTTTCCATACTAAGCATTAATGTTGCACTCTGTAAAGTTTTAAATAGCTCTTGCTAGCGCTGCAAGAGACCTAAATGATCATTTTGTTAGTGAGCATAGATGAAGTCTGTGTGGGCAGGCATTTGTTTTGTAATTTTAATACAATTTGTGCTTTAGGTTCTCATATGCTGCAACAATCATTTATAGTATGTGATTTACCCCCTGAAGGAAACCACAAGTGCTTTAGATAAATGACATCATACACCCAGTGGCCAATGTGGTTGTGTGGTGTCTAAATCTATCATTTGACATTATTTATCCTTACCTGCATGCCTCCTGCTAACACACATTTCAAGGTTTCGCCTCCCTGCACCTACTGTGCTCTATTTTTCTGTAGGCTGTAAATGGCTCATGGTTTTTTCATATTCAGGGTTGTGATTGAATGTAGAAAATAGGAAATGGTCATGAATTTCCAGTAAATTTTTAGAATGTGTTGTTGCATGTGTTTTTCAAACATTGTGCACGTAAGTTGGTAAATTTGTGGAGAACTGAACCATGTAGGGGTTATGGGGAATATATGGCCGGAAAAAGGCTGTTCTTGGGGAGTGGAACCTCCGAAGTTTGCTACAGAAGCTGATAATATGGTTCCATCCATTTTTGAACACCTCCATTCCTTTACATATGTTTTTTTGTTTACACAGGACTCAGTGCTACCTTGGGGTATCATACCCTTCTTTCAGATAGAGTAAATTATGTTACATTGGTGTATTTAGTGCCATTAAGTGTGCTAAATTCCCACTAGCACTCTTTAGTTTAAAGATGGTGGGTTGAGTACTTCCAACGTCAGAGGCAATCATTGAAACACATAATACATACACCTTTAGGGCTCGTTCACACGTGAGATTGGGTCTTGAGATGTTCCCCACTCCACTAACGCCTTTAGCTGCAAATACAGCAGCTGGGGTTGTACACTTACTGTGGCCATGATGCACATGCTATATGCAAACATACTGTGCAGTGCAAATGCAGTTGCTCCAGAGCTTAGTAAATGAGGTAAAGCTTCTCTTTGCAAAGAATAACCAATAACATGCAAGGAAATTTAAAAAATAGCATTTGTGCTTGGACATGAATGGATGGTAGAAATCAGTAAAGCTCAGATCTAGAGCAACTACACTTGCAGTGCACAGGCTAGTTGCTTTTAGTAAATCAACCCCCTTTTGTATCATAAACAGTTACCTGTGTATTTTTTTTTTTTTTTATAAAACATTACCCCCCTTTTTTAAAAATCTTTTTTTACTACTGATTTTTTTTGCAGCCACTTCCTGTCTATGTGCATGTAATCGGGCAATGGGAGTAGGGTTTCCTGATGGTGACAACAGGAGACCATGCCTGGGTAATATCTGTTATAAGGGCAATTGTAGCCTCCATTGGAAGCATTTGTGTTAGGGTGACAACACAGGAGCATAGTTGTCAGACACGGACGGAGTTTTACTAAAGTGCCTGAACAAGGCCCACATGGCAAGATTATCTTTTGTGTTATTTTAATGAAGGCTTCAGATTTAAAAATATTGAAAATGATTTTTGAAATGACATTAACATGTTACAGGATGTATTATGCTGCCCCAATGGTTTTTCTTTATCTCTCTACCAGTACGATCATACTGCGTGAAATCTATTGGATTACTTTGCGTTTGGTGTTGCTGCTGCGTACATACTAAGTCTGAATTTCTTTGTCATGTTAAAGCTGTGAGTCACACTGCATTGCATTCTTAATTTCCCTCCTACATGTAAATGAAAAGATGTCATTATCAAATAAACCAGTTGGAGTCATAAAGCGGGAACCATAAAAATGAACACTACCCAGAGATGTAAAGATAAGTGGGCTAAGTGGGTAATAATCAGGCCTTTCAGCAAGCAGCAATGGTAGGCCATTTGGGACCATAAAACTCCCTCTGTGCATGGACAGGTCTCCTAAAGCTGACAAATGCTCTTAATTGATTTGCCCGAGTTATATAATTAGCTGCACAAAGAAAATGCAGACATTCCTAGTATGGGGTGAGTTTAATGTTCTTAGAGGTATATTCACCAAGAACATGGAAATTAGAAACTTAACCTGACGCACATAAGGATGCTAATAGTGTATATACAAAAGCTGCATGACAATGACACATCATTAAGAGGACCTGTCATCGTGACTTACAGCAAAAATTGAATCCTGTGTCTTGACAAGCAATAAGAACAAATGGGCCCTATTCACATGTGTGCACATACCCAGCCTATATGTATCCTTAAAGTATTATTATTATACAGGATTTATATAGCGCCAACAGTTTGCGCAGCGCTTTAAAATATAAGGGAGACAGTACAATTACAATACATTTCAGTACAGAGGGAATATGAGGGCCGTGCTTTCGGAGCTTACAATCTAAAGTATAACTAAAGGCAGAAGATTTATTTATTTTTTTAAGTTTTGGATGAAGTGGAGAGGGATTAGAACGCTTGTCAGGTTTTTTTAGTGCGGTCTGTGTTCCCTTTGGGGACATTTACCCTCTCTGTTTGTCCTCTACTGTTATCACCAAGAGTGAAAGAAAATCCCAAAGTATGGGTTGTCACCAAAAGAGCAACAGAGGGAAGATTTTCCAATGAGACATCAGTTTTGGTGACCCTAGTGACAACCAGGGATTCCATCACTTTGTAGAGATTTCATCTCACTTCCTTTATTGGCTCTCAGACAGTAAGCAAAGAGAAAGCTTCTCAATGAGACAAAGATGCCAAAAAAGGCATTCTAATCCACCATTACTCTATCCAAATTGAAAAAATAATAATTTCTCTTGATTCTACTTTAAAGTGATTGTAAAAGTGTGCAACTCCCCCCTCAGCCCCCCCTAATACTTACCTGAGCCAGATCACGATCCAGCACTGTACAAAAAAGGTCCTCTCCCAGGTCTCTCTCTTCTCATTGGCTGAGACACCGCTTCAAGAGCCATTGGCTCCTGCTGTTGTCAGCCATTGCACAGAGCAGGTAAGTATGACATGTTTATTTTATTTATTTTTCAGATTTTAAATCTGAACCTTTAGTTCCACTTTAAAGTGGAACTGCACTGCATCTGAGCACCACAAACCAAAAATGCTATAATATTCATTTTAAATATTCAAAACAAACTCCTCCATCCATCAGTCCATCCATCCATGTCTCCATGCTTTATTTTGCTGAGAAATCATTTTGAAAAACACCTCCTGGCATTTCTGGCAGTAGCCATCTTGAGTAAAGGCAGATGATTCATATAGCAGTTACTTCCTGGAATCCAAATAAAAAGGGGGGAAGACAGGCGCATGGAATAAGCAGTCCACATAGTCTCTAGGCTGAATGTGGTATCAGGAGGAACAAACGGTCTGAGACACCCGGCGAGCTGTGGTAGAGTGAACCAATGACTCTGGAGTGGATGAGAAGAGAAACACAGCACCTCTGAATGTAGACTAGTCTACACTCAGAGGCGCTGTGTTTCTCTTCACTTCCTGGAATCCAACTTCCTTTAGCTCCGACAACGGCTGAGATGAGAATCCTCCCTCCCCTCCTGAAGATTCCTGGGATGTATGACATCATTTGCCTAGGCATGGAAACCAGGAAGTAAATTATGGAATGCAAAAAAAAGGTTAAAACAAGTGAATATGATATACTTTCCTATTTATTTGCTAATTCTACCAGCATAAGAATTAGAAATAGTCCATGTTGATTGAGAGAGTGAAGTTCCACCTTACAAAAATTCTCAACAAAAAGCATGGAATGTAGGCGAAAACGTTTTCTGAACTTTGATCTGTTTTATTTTTGGTAACAGATAAAAATCAGTGCAAACAAAACCTGAAACCTTGCATGATGAAAATGAACTTAAGTCCTCATACACACTGGACGGTTTTACAGCGGCTGTTTTTGGCTTTTGCTGTTTTTTTCTACAGCCAGTAAACTCCCCAGCATGTTATCCTATGTGTCCATGCGCACATAGACTATAATCAATGTTTTGTGGCAGGGGTGTTTTTCTTGGCTGGAAAAAAACCCAGAACTGGTGGGTTTCTAGAGGAGTTTTTTAGCTGTAAAAATGCTCTAATGCTGAAAAAATGCGGCAAACATGCCGTGGAAACCCAGCACTTTTTGGACTTTTTTTGACCAAACCCCCCCCCCCCTTTTTTTTAAATCCTCCCTAAAAAGCACAAACGTGAAAAAACACTGCTAAACGCTAATATAAACACGTCAAAAACCGCAGAAAAACTGACGGTTTTTAACATGACTTTACACGACTAAGGTTACCAGCGTTGTTAAAACGTCCAGTGTGCATGAAGCCTAAAAGTATGCATTCCTGTTCCTGAAGAAGCAGATTTCCGCCACAAAATGTGCATTGTGGGTTTAGAAATATTGTATATTGTTTATGGCATATCTCATAGGGATGTCCCAACATGTACAGGGACTTTGTATATATACCCTAATGAATTTTTATGCATTGTTACCCAGATTTGTGAATTGTTAATAAAACTCCTGAATCTATACTGTATCAGTACTACATTTCCCCATTTATATAAAGGTATGCATTCATGTAAGGATCCATTCACACCTTCACATTCTATAAACACGTGAAAAACACACATCACGCTTCCAGTGCCATTATTTCTTAATTGCACCACAAGCAGGAGTAGCAGTCAAAAGAAGCGAATAGTAAAAACACGAGGCTCACTGCCAAAGAAGGGTTCAGGAACTACTTTGGTCAAGTATATAGGGCAGCCCATTCAAGTGAATAGGCTGCCCTATGCTGTTGCGCAACAAATGCGAAAAAAACCCTCCAACGCTCAGGTGTGAATGCAGCCTAAATGGGCCCTTATTGGTCAGATTCAAATGATATGTGAAACAATCCAGATATGTTGAACGTTAGCTGTAGAAATAACCTAGATGGATAGTCTTACACCATAGTGAGCTGAGCAATCACAGGCTGGAAATACGTAACTTGCATTTGTATTTTTCCTCAGAATTTGTCTCCCCTCTACTCTACACATGCACTCATACCTCCTCCTCTCTTGTACCAGTGGGCAGGATCTGGGCCTACAGCCAACTCTGCATACCTTTCATAGTTCAGGCAGGTATGTTCCAACAGTATTAGTCAGTTGTGTTAGCCTTCTCCAGGTGTAGTATTTCTATACCTGGGAGGCATGAAAGACGGAATGCTTTTTGCAAAGGACAAATAATGGGATAGTTGTTGGCACTGTCACAATATTCCTCCTAGCCCGTAGGGCTCTTTTTTTTTTTTCTTTCACTGTGAATTCACGATAAGGTTTCTGTTCAGGAAATAGAGGCTTAGGCCTACTTATGTGTGACTAAACCATTCGTACTTCATGTATCAGAAGTGCCTGTAGCTTTCCACGGTGTTACTATTACGGTACTTTTTATAAATTGATCAATTATTTAAAGCTGAAATTTATTGATTAAAAAAAAAATAGTATAAGGGATGGTGCTTACCAGGAATATAGTGTTCCGTTTGCTGGTGGCTGCTGTGTTCTGGTGAAATTTTAGGTCCTCTGCACCTGGATACCCCGCGGCGGTGATCTTCCAGGGCCATTTACGTTCCCACAATAACATGTACTCTATAAATGGAGGATGATTGGATGAATGAAAGATCATTTTTCTCCAATCATGGAAAGCTTTTCATTGTGGGAAACAGTAGTACGCCTTCTTTGAATGGAGCACGAGAGCCGAAAGGGTGGGCATAGTTGGCACTTGACCAGTGCCTGTCACAGGTGCAGCTGCTCATATTAGTCCCTGCAGCACCGGAAGGAGGACCTCCGATTTCAACCGAATATAGCAGCCTCCAGCACATGGGACATACTTTAGTCATGGTCAGTACCCTCCCTTGTTTTTTTTTTTTTTTTTCAATTCCTTAAAACTTCAGCTTTCAAAATGTTAATATCTAGTTGTACTTACTGGAAACCATTCAGTTTTATCTGTAAGCAGTCTGGCATAGACAATAACTGAAGTAGATTTCTGACCTGTTGTAATAGGTTACAACCCATCATCGCCGTGTTCATGATAAGCATCTTGTTTTCTGCCCATTGATACCAGCTTTGCTTTGTTTTTCTTGCTATGATTTCACGTAACAATTTGGTGTCATCGAGTCAGTCACCAGTATAACTAGTTCTAGAAAGTAGCCTACTTTGATAATATTGGTTTAGCAAACAGAATGGCTGCCAGTGTTGTATGCTTGCAGCAGACATTCCTAAACTTTAATATATCCTTGGCTCAAGCATCATTTGTATTATATTATAGAAAAACTGCAAGTAAATCGTTCCTAAAATGTAAACTTGCAATCCAAATTCCCCCAGCATGGCAGAATTCTCTTGAATTGGAAGTAATTAAGGTGGTTGTAAACCTAAGAACAAACAAATAAAAAAAACACATTAAAGCTTTCCTAGTAATTTTTTCTATCATTTCTCTGTCCCCTTTAATTTGATTAGGCTTTCCTCTAAAATAAACTGATTGATGATCCTGTTCATGAGGACTTCCTCTTTTTCAGTGGCAATGATCTGCAAACTCATAGAATCTCTGCAGCGTTGCCACCATAGTTCTCATTTTTCTCTTCTGGTAAGTAAGCTGTGTATACTAGACACAGCTTTCTTCATGGGTCTATCAGCTTTTCTCTAAAGAAAATTGCCCATCGGTCCAGCTGTTCATTAGAACTTTCTCCTTTTTAGTGGCAATGATCTGCAGGATCGTAGAGTTTCTTCAGCGTTGCCACCACAGTGCGCATGCTTTCCTTCTAGTAAGTTGTGTATGACTTGCTAGACGTGGCTTTATTCTCGGATCCCGTGACCATGTTTCTCTGTACAGCCTAGCAATGCCTGCCATGGGGATCAAATGCTGGACTGACAGAGCACTTCACTCTGATTGTCCTGAATCATTGCAGGTTAGTCCAGCTCCTGTATAGAGCGTTGCTGGGCCATATGGAAAAAACACAGTAAAGTGATCTAGGAAGTAATGATAAGAACTAGGTATTAATATGTTATTTTAAGTGTTTGTGTATTGATCAGTCCCCAGCTGTGTGTCCTATTAATTTGAGGTGGGACAAATATCTGCTTTAAGTAATTTATTGGGATTACATCTTCTATATGTATGCATTTAGAGCAAAGGGTGAGTATATTGGTTGGCCTAAAAGACAACCCTAGCCAAAACTTTTTCTGTTGGGGAATTTTCTTTTACTAGTGGTGACTGTTATCCTTGGGAAGGAAAATTTTTATTTTTTCATAGGAACAGGTGTACAGGCAAAATTTCTCAGTGGGGGACACTTATTCCTTTCACAAAGCAGAGAGTCTCCCTCACCTTGGGGAGGCTGATTATTCATTTCCCCAATGGGGGCCACAGACAGGGATAACAACCTGACAGCTGTTTAACCCTTTTCCATTCTTTACACAACTAATAAGTTTTAGCTAAAGTCAGTAGGTATGGGCCATTTTCTCAGACCATTGTTAAAGTGGTAGTAAACTCAATACTAATTCAGGAAACACATAATACAATATAATGCATTTTCATAGCTAAAGCATCTTGTAAGAGTTCTTACTATTTCTGCAGCGTATTTGTAATTTTGTCCGTCTTGGCCGAAGCCTGCGCAAATCGTTGCGGAAATCTCTTGCTGCCTTTCTAACCCCAACTTCCGCCCTTTCTCATACCTCACGGTAGGATGCGTGATAAGAGTAACCCAAGCCTCAGTTTCGCTCAGCAGTTTCCATGGTACATTACCCCTCCTGATCAATCTTGTACTGTTTCTGTATGTCTATGGTAAACATCCCCTGTGACGTAGCTAGTCACGTGGGGTTCCAAGAACCAATAACTGTCAGCACTCTCATAGGATTACACTGTAATGCTGATGCAAACACGGCACATCGCTCTACAGATTGACGGCACACTCAGTGTGCCATCTAGAGGCATTCCAATGCGCATGCGCAAGTGACGTAATAGATGGGAGTAGCAGAGCTCCTAAATGTTTCACCTTGAAAAATTTCTAAAGGTACCCACTAATAAGTTCTATTGTACTAATTTAAATGGGTTTGAGTTGTCCTGTAGAGTTTACTACCACTTTAAATTCTTTTTAGCTCTTTTGACTTTTTATCATGCTCAAAATTTTGTTTTCTCTGACTTCTTTTCTTGCTCCACTGTTTGTACTTCCTGCTTAGGCCAAACATTTTCATCTCTGTGTGATTTACTGTGGTGAGATTGTTCAAGAACAACCTTTAATCAGCGCTTCTATAATTCACGAATCCTGTATAAATCTTGAAGTAGCTGAACACACTGACTAGATGAATCACTTCCTCTGAGAACATAGGCATCTCCCTATAAGCATCGTGGTTAGGGGGCCTGGTACCACACCAACTGCTCCATGATCACAGAGTCTTTCAGGAGGGATTAACAAAGCTGTGCCCGAGAGGAATCCCAGCTATGTGTTTCCTTAGAAACTTTTAATATAAGTCTGAGTCTTTCTCACAAAGATACAGCTTCTCACTACATTCAATAGGGGCATTAATCACTGCGCAAGAAAATGTTCTCTACTCTGAAGCCAAAATGGTTTGGAAATGTAGTACTCTGTTTAAGTACGGTATATACTGTATAACTTGTACTCTTTGTGGGAAAATACTTCTCTACCACTGTATTGCCAGTTGCACAGGGGTGGCATTTAAAATCATTTTCAAATCAGTTACCCATCTATGGTGCCTCCAGAAGATTGGTACATGCTACATGACATCTGGTTAAGTAAAATGTAATTCTTACAAGTAAAATAAAGGAAATATGTAGTACTATACAGTATATGTGTATCATATTATTATTATTATTTTGTATTCTCACATGCAGCCAGCAGATGAAACTCACAACTCGTTTTCAGCATGTTTTCCAGTTTTTCCTTACCTCCTGTTGTAAAAAGCACATTGTCTACAGAGCTGAGTAGCTCAAGCTGAAATGTATATGTACAGCTGAATAAGCAAATGCAGTATCTCACAGTATGACTCCCTACAAACATTTATCAGAGACCGTGCCCTAAAATAAACAGCTTGAGAAACGAAGATGGTATAGGTGTGTGTGTATGTATATGTGTGTATATATATATATATATATATATATATATATATGTGTGTGTGTGTGTGTGTGTTTGTATGTATATATATATATATATATATATATATATATATATATATATATATATAGATAGGTGTGTGTGTGTGTATATATATATGTATGTGTGTGTGTGTGTATATCAGTCAACTTACAAAATTTTAAATCAACCCAAGGTATTCCTTTTAAACAAGCAAAGATCAGGGCAAGTCTTCAAAATTTGGGAACATCTTGGAAATTGGTAGCAGTTGGTATAAATTGAAGTGAAGCACATATCCAAGAATTAACCTGGATTTCTAAAATCAATCTGTGAAGGTACCCAAGTGTTGTTTCTGTGCATTATGTATAACATAATGTGTTAAAATTATGTCCAGTGTTAAAATACATACTGTACATACAGAATTTGTGTTGAAATATTGTAGAAATAACTTCACCCACTTGGCACATAACTTCACCTACAAGTGCACCCAGTTCAATCATTTAAACTATTTCTGTGTGCCCAGTGGTGTTGACCCATGGTTCCTTTTGGCAGATGTGTCTTGTTGTCCTCATGTAATCAACTAGTTCTCGCCTCGCGCCTGCCCACAGTACATTTACTGCGGGCGGGCAGCACGGGCAGGCTGGATCACATACATGTACTGGCTACAGCGGGATTTTGTTAGCATGTCCCAGCCGATTATTTATGGCGGAGACCTGCTGATTGGCTGTAGCCAATCACAGCACAGAGTCCTGTGTTTAGAAACACAGAGGGCTCTGTACACAGATCAGTGATCTGGCTGTTTCATCTTCCTGCAAGGCAGAGAGAAAAAACAGCCATATCTGTTAGTAAAAGCAGCACATATTACACACTTTACACTTTTTAGGCACATAGTTAACAGTTTGATTGCCTCTTAATGTTAACCCCTTCCCAGCCAATGTCATTAGTGTGATCACTGTATTAATGTCACTAGTTATGTAGTTTAGTGTACCTTCCAGCAAGGGTCTGTTAGCGCCAGATTGCCCACCACACTTTCACAGTTCCACTATAAGTTGCTGATCGCCCAAATTACTAGTATAGCGTCATAGCTGCGTAAAGTCCAGAATATATACCATAGTTTGTAGACGCTATAATGTTCACACAAACCAATTAATATACACTTACTGCGATTTCTATTGTAACAATTACATGTAGCAGAATACATTTTGGCCTAAATTTATAAAGAAATTAGATTTTTTGGATTTGTTTTATAACAGAAAATAACTTTTTTTTGTGTTTATATAATAAAAAATAAAACACCGTAATGATACCACCAATGGAAAGCTCTATTTGTGTGAAAAAATTATATAAATTTCATTTGTGTACAGTGTTGCATAACTGAGCAATTGCCAGTTAAAGTATCGCAGTGCTGAATAGCAAAAATTGCCTGGTCATGAAGAGGGCTAAACCTTTCAGGGGTCAAGTGGTTAAATAACATTGTGACCATGTTCAGTAGTTTGGTCATATTCCGAGCATAATGTTCTGTATCCACATAGAGTATTATAGAACTGACTACGATTGGTTCACCCTGTCATGATGTGGTAAGTGTGTTTCTATGTCTATATAGATTGGAGTAGTATTGTATTTTGGTCCTGTCATATTGGGATTGTGGTGTGCCGTTTAATCTATCATGATCATGTCCACTGATGAGGTTACTATATTATCCTCTGAATCTTTAGGGTGTAAAAGTTGTACTCTTCTAATACAGTATTTAGCAATCCGGTTATATTGGGAGTTGCCGTGTTCTCTGTATGTATAGGGGATTCAGAATCGTGTTTTTCATCTGTAGCAGTTAGTCATGTAGGATTGGAATAAAAGCTTGTATTGTAATTTTCTTTTGTGCCCATGAAATGCTTGATAAATGTAATGTTCCACAAAAGTAAATCTATAATAGAGTTGTATTATGATTATATCCAGAATCTGTGAAGTTCAGTTTTATGTGAAAAACGATGAAGTTTATGCATTACTTGGAAGGAACTACTTTTACCCTTCTCATGTGATTTAATTTTAATCGGCTTATGGAAATAAAAAAATTCTGTATGCGGAGAGAAGAGTATCTTTTAAGAGTCCTGTGGGAACTAAATACACAAACATAACTTTGACACAGCACATACGCAGATTGTCGTTATCGCCGGCTAGTTCTCATTAAAACCATATATATTTTCTATTTTTTTTAACGCTTCACTGCCTTCTAAAGGAATGCAGAAAATAGCTGGAGCTTGTATGAGGGCTCCTGCTGGGACAATCTGCAATTTTCTTGTTTGTGTTTTTCCAATGATCAGTCAGTAATCAGGCATAACAGACTTTGTTACTGCATGTAGTTCTTTAGAACTATTCAAATGCTGTTATCGCCATATGCTCCCACATATTTGGTCAATGTAGGCTATGTAAGCACACCACCTCAACGCAAGGTTTTTATGTGTCAGCAAACCTGTCATCATTCTGTACATTTCTTTTATTATTTGTATCTTCTACTGGAAGGATATAATAAAGGCTTTTTTCACAACATTCATGTCTCTCCATTGCCCCCATGGCCTCCCTGTGACCTTAATATATTTCAGCATAAATTGCAATTTTTCCTTCTGAAGAAAAGACAAGACAGCCGCACGCCAATGACGGATCCAACATCAAGGGGTTTTTTCAGCAAAGACCTTGGCTTTGGTCCCTGCCCGAAGACCTATTTTTTCTTTTTTATGCTGTCCCATGAACACAAAGCACTGGCTCCTCTGTGCAATATACAGGGCTAACAACGAGGCTGAATTCCATAGAGTTAGTGACCACACCTGTTTATCTTGGGTGTGGTGGTCTCTCGTGGACTGAAGGATCTTGAGGAGCTGGCCAGGGGTTTCTGGTAACACTTTCCACCAAAAATGATAAGAAAGAGGCAGGAGAGTCCTTGTAGTGTGGTAGACTAATTCAGAAACATAGATACAGTGCTTCCACAATAAAAAGGTTAATTGGACTTACAACTTTAAAGCTGCGATCACCCAGCTAGGGGGGAACATGCAGCCTTCTTAGTGCGTGGTGGAGAAAACTTGTCTCCACGCAAGGTCAGTGTGTGTGTCAAGGTCTGCCAATCGAACTACCTAAGGGCCCTTTTTGTGCTGACTCTTTGTGCCAATTGTTGGTGTCCATGGCTCCAGGTGTTGTCAGAGGGAGAAAGAGTTCTCGCCAACACATTACACAGAGAAGACATAGCTTTGTGGTCGCTTGGCCAAATAGAAGGGCATTAAAAAGGTATTTAAATTGTGATTTATGATAAAATGTATGAAGGTTGGGGGGTGCGATGGCAATGCAGAGGAAGCATTTAAAAGCAGGGGTATGGTAAAGCCTAAATTTCTACTTTAAAGGCTGGTACTCCACTTCTCTATTTGCCTGCAGAAGTGAAGAGAAGTCCAGTGTAAAAGTCAAACTGATCTACATAGTGTGGGTAATGGGCTGCTCTTGCACCCAATTCTGAATTGTGGGAGGAAGGGGAATGAATCACATACTCCCCATACATGAAAGTACTGGGCATTCCTGGTTGAACAGAGTATCGGGGGAGCAGTAGGAAGAAAAGTGTGTGCATTGGGTTTGGAGGTTGTGGTAGCCTTACAGTGACCCACTGTGGGACTAGTATATGGGACTATAGTGGGACTACAGCGGCCATTCTGACACTGGGGGGGTACTGACTGGGTGTCACTGACATCCCCAGTGACACCAATACAGTGATCAGTAGAAAAAAAGCACTGGCGCTGTACTAATGACACTGGGCAGGAAGGGGTTAACATGAGGGGCGATCAAAGGGTTAACTGTGTGCTGGTTTACTTGTGTCTGTGTCCATGTGCTTCACTGTAAGCACACTGTTTTCCATGACTGTGCTGGGCACAGCCATCCAAAGCAGTGTGCACAAGCTGACTGTTTTGTTTACAAACAGTTCTCCTCCCTGTCGGAGATGCTCGGCAATCACCGGGTGCTGGCGAGTAATCACCAGCTGGGACCCGGTGATTGACAAACGCGACCGCAAATGGCGGCACGAGTAGGGCGTGCACGTGCCTTGCACATGCACCCTACCTGGAAGTTCAAAATCATGTATATATACATGATGTTGCACACCCGTGCCGCCCTGTAGCAGTATATATTCGATAGAGCGGTCAGGAAGAGGTTAAGGCAAAGATCGATACTCATAACATTCAAAGAGCAATAAATGTCTGATGTGTTTTTTTTTTTTTTTTTCTTTTTAAAGATTGTGATCATTACTACTGGCCAATGCTACAGGGTTGGATGATCTGCTGTTGAATATGCACCTTCCAGCATAGCATTTTGGGCTGTTTTGTTTCAGTTGATGGTGATGGTCTGTGTTCTCTGTCTTCCTTGCCATTTACAATTTAGGTTGTGTTGCAGTATGGATATATAGCCAGTGAAGTCTCAGAGCTATGCTCTCTGTTTTTCACATTTTCCTATTATAAGTCAACATGTCGTATCACCCAGGAGCCTGATTGGTGATTTGTGAATAGTGCTTTTCCGAGTTGAAGTATATCCGAAATCCTAGATGCTGCTGTTCATGTGCTTGCAAGTTTGCATTTGCTGTTATTACTACCCACTTGTAGCTTATAATCGTGTTCTATTTCTCCAGTATTGTTTAATGGAATCCTAGTTACCCACTTCAACCTAAAACTAAACAAAAACTGCAGAAGGCATGGGGAAGGGTTAGGACCTCTGTCAGGTCTTCATTATTGTTCCTGGTGAGAAATTTCTGTTGTCTATCCCTGCAACGTTGGATTTTCTTAAATAACAAAATAAATGTGACCTCAGGAATATTTATAAAAACCCAGTTCTGTACAGTTGCAAAGCTTTCTAGATAGGACTAGCAGCAAACAGCCACATAATACAGTTAAAATAAGTATGTGTGAACAATAAAGGATCCCATTTTTTTTCAATCTTGTGATCTAGCAGCCCTGCCACATAGTACAGCTAAGTCCTAGACCCATTAGGAGTCTAGAATGCAATTAAACAATATGGTTTGTCTGGAACCCACTGCAGCCTATAAATGGATAAAGATGGCATAGTAGCACAAGAATGGGGTCATTCCTCTGCTCTTCCCTGTATTGTGAGTGCTCCCTGTAGTCAGTAGATTTCTGGTTGGATTAAGTTGTTGCCCTAACCTCTTCCAGTTAAAAAGACCCTTTCTAATGTTCCAGTCACTATAATAGAAAATAAAGCTAAACTTCCAGCAAGTAAAAGAAAAAAACTTCTATTTGAATACATTGCTCTGTAGTCAAAAAGGATATAAAACCACTTTTGTGTGCACCAAGTACCTTTACAGACTTAGCTATTACCTTGTAAAAGTAGCAGTGACATCATCACAGTGCTTTACATAGAGCAGAGCTGAGGGAGTGGCCCAGCAGGCTCCACCCACTACAGACTGGCTACAGAAAGTTACAGGAGGGGGTGGATGCAAGACCTGTCACCCTGCACAAGGAAAAAGAGTAGCAGTGACCGGTCTTTATTACAGGAAGAGAGGTAGTGCGTCTGTCAGAGCCTGTGTCCGAACCTGAGCCTTCTGTGGTGAGTGGCAATGTTTCTTCTTGCTGAGCTACCTGGAATGCTGGACAGATCCCTTGACAATTATTTGGAAGATCCTGCCTTGACCCTGTTTGTCATGAACCTTGAACCCCTTGCTCCTCCCATTAACTTCCTGATATCAGCCATGTCTCTACACTTCCTGTTTGCCAGATTACTGTGCTCTCCAGCCAGTATCTTGCTCCTTGCCTTCTCTGGTGTTATCCATATTTTGCTACCACTCGTTATTGACCCTTGGTTTGTTCTCGACTACGCTTCTGCCTGATCCCAACGTGCGACTACTCATTACCGACCTTGGATTGTTCTCGACTACGCTTCTGCCTGATCCCAACCTGCGACTACTCATTACCGACCTTGGCTTATTCTCGACTACGCTTCTGCCTGATCCCAACCTGCGACTACTCATTACCGACCTTGGCTTGTTCTCGACTACGCTTCTGCCTGATCCCAACCTGCGACTACTCATTACCGACCTTGGCTTGTTCTCGACTACGCTTCTGCCTGATCCCAACCTGCGACTGCTCATTACCGACCTTGGCTTGTTTACTGACCACGCTTCCGTTTGATCCTTACCTGCTTAATACGCTACTGGACCTCCGCTTGCTCACCTCCTGGTGGGGTGATCCCGAGGACTGGGACCTGGTGCTAACATGCAGCAAAATCCATCTCCACCATCAGGAGCTCTGGTTAACACTGGTTGGTACTTAGACTCCGCACCTCAGGTGAGCCCATTTCTCCACCACGGGGACCTGCCTGTGTACCTATCCTGCTGGTTTCAGGTGAGCCTTTCCACTGCTATAGCAAGAGGTCTTCGAGGCTGACCCCTGATCATGATGGCGTCACACTGGATTACTGCTCAGATCTGGAAGATATTCACAAATCACATCAGGTTTTAAGGAAGAATACACGTGACTTTTGGATTATTACAATATTTGCTAATCCCGGAGTTGAGCTTTAAAACTTTAGATACCTTTTTTTTTTAGTTTTAGATAGAGGAGGAAAAAGCTGGAACCCCTTTCAGTTTTATAGCTTTCACTTTTGGTGACAACTGTAGGTCAAGGCTGGTCCTTTGCAAGTAATCGCTCCAGCTGCTGTGATTAGCTGTGGGGGCTGTGAGCCACCCCCCCAATTGCTTTCACTGGGGCTTCCGCCCACAGCTAATCACCGGGAACCCCCACTGACTCTCCTGCATGTAATCGCTAGCGGCCCCATTCGCAAGTGTGAATAGGGCCAAAGAGGATGAAATCATAGACCTCAAAAACCCAGACAGGGGTTCTAACCCTGTGCTATTCTATTCAGAACTACACTACATACATTTTAATTGTAGAAATGAATGCAATGATTTTACTTCATACACAAGTGGAATATTTGACATCTGTCAGAATTGAATAAAAGCTCCCGCTTGTCTGTATAATGTGAATCACCATAACTGATTCATATTTATACCAAAAACAATTAATATTTTCGCTATGGATGCTTGTATAAAGCATTAAAATTAGCAACTGCCACTGAATATGTATTTACACCAGACGCCAATAATACGGTGGGAGTTGTTGAAGAGCGGGGCCAGGGGAATAATGGATGGGGGGCTGTGTGTTTTGGGTAAGAAAGCGTCTCCCTCTGTGCCGAGGAAGAATGGCATCTTTGTTATTGTGCAGATAGGATGCAGAATAGTTGACCTGCGCTTGGAGAGTAACACTGTCCCTTCCTGTCTCTCGAAGTCTTCTGTGTGCAGGGCTCGCTGTCCATGACGCAGCCTGGCGCGGTGAGCCTTTCAGCACCACCGAACTCGGCCTCGGCCTCCTTTCAGTCTCCCTTTGGCACCAAAAACATTTCCTCGTAGGGAACATCTTAATGTGCTTTTGAAAGCCCTTGGGAAAGGGGGCAGGGACGAAGCCTTCTTCACTGTAGCTAATGTGCTTGAAAGTTCCTCTTTTCTTATTTCCTTTGTTGCTTTTTATGCCCCTAACAAAACCCACCCGAGAGCTTACTCTGACAACATCTATTCAGTACTCTCTGTGCACATAAGCTGTGACCTGCCTATAGAGACTTGGTGAATCACAGGCCATTTTAAGTTGCCCAGAGAACTCCACTGAAGGAAAAAGCAATACACTGAACATTTCTCATGCTCACCAAAGTTATAATTGTAAGAAAAAAAAAATGTTTTTCTTCTTTTGTGTGCACTCCGTATGAAAATAGCCTTTTGTGCATTTTTATACAGCACCCTGCAGAGAATTCTTCGCAGATAAATAAAAAAAAAAAGGAAGATGCATGAGCCAGAGCTATAAAGCTGTATGTTCTGCATTCACTTTTTCTGTGACGTGTTCAGTTCCTGCTGCTTATTCATTACAGTAAGCTGCATTGTTCTTGTAACTGCAGTTTGAATATATAGAACACAACTCCAAACATAATTGTAATGTTTTATTCTCTGCTGGCGTTGTAACTGTACGTTGAGGCCTGCCTGCGGCTAATGGTTCTGATATAGTATTGATTTGCAGATTTGGAGAAATGTATTGACTAGAGAGTTGTGCGTGCTGACTGTGCCTGAGATTTTCACTATGACAGTAAGATCGACATTTTCAATTATTTACAGTGTTAATATGTTGGATCTGAAAAATGTCTCTCACCTTTTCATCTGTTTTTAGTCTAGTGCCCTAAATGTCATGAGTCCGGCGCTCCTAAATATCATGAGTCCGGTACCCCTAAATGTTATGATTTGTGACTGTTTTGTGCTGAATTCCAGGTATAAATATTTTTATAGTTACATTGGTTCAGTGCCGTACCTGGCTGATCCCTGTAGAAGTGGAGAATCGCTGTAATAGCCACAGCTACTACAGTGATCCTTGCTGTTTTCAGGATCCTGTGCCAAGCAGTTGCCTTGATGCATAGTAACCACAGGAAGTTGCTTGCTCACCACAGGCTCCATTCAGAGAACATCTTGTATTTTTCTCAATTAATACAAGACATGCTGTAATTGGATGTGATGGAGATTGTGCTGTCGCTGCCCTACCTCATCCAATCAGAGAATGCTTAGCATTAATTCAGAAAAATACAAGGCATTCACTGAATAGTGAGCAACCCTTTGTGGTTACTGTGCAGCAGGGCAGCCGCTCAGTGCGGGATTCATAAGATAGCGAGGTTCATTGTAGTAGCAATGGATACTACAGTGAATCTCCGCTTCTACAGATATTGGCCAGGTTTGGAATATGCATACTTACATTGGTCTAAGCTATTCCAAATGCAACCATGCAAAAATATCCATATTTTGAATTCAGCTTTAAGAAAATGTTTTCTATCCTTCACACTGCAGTGGACTGTGCTGGCAGAGCTGAGTAACAGTCACACCTCTCATCATATGTAGAACTACTCCAGGTGTGGTTCAGTTGGGCTCCAGTCCGGTTCTCATATGTGTGCCCAGGCACAGAACTCTTATGGATCAATGAGCACTCATGGAGCACGGAAGCAGGGGTGATTGTGGTCTGGCTAGCAGAGGTGATGACATAAGCATGCTTCAGCCCACCCCAGAATGTGAGAGCAAAACAGTGGGGGAGAGGGGACAATCGTACTCGGGCATGGTACAAGGCAACCATGGCCAAGTGTGAATACAAGCTCAGTTTATTTTGTTTTTAAATAAGATACAAATTTAACTGGGTCCTGAATCAACGTTTATTTGGCTTCCTTAACCAAAGAATTTACCGGTAGATTAACTGATTTGTAAATGTGAACTGGATTAGATTTAATTTTTTTTTTTTAAATGTGAACTGTGTGCAGTAGGAACATTGGTAAGCTCCTGTAAGTGAGATTGATGTGCATGGTTCTGAAAATGACTGCATATAGATTAGCACATGTAAGTATGGGCAATAGATGCATCTTCGGGATGGCATTTTCAGCTCATGGGGAGCTGTGGGAGATCTGCCTGTCATCATCATGACTGCAGCAGTGGGTGATCTTTGCCTGCGGTGCACGTGCGTTGAAAACATAGTTTATTTTCCTCTGGGTATAAGGGAACAATCCTGAAACAGTCACAGTTATCTTCCACGATTTCTGCCACCTGCACATGCTCTTGATCAGTATCATGTTCAACCCTTCAGTGCCTGATTGTTTTAAAGACAAATTACCAGCTCTTACATGCCTAAACGTTTAAAACAAACCAATGATGGTTCTACATTCTAATTCTGTAGTAGTTTAAGCTCATTTGTTTATTAACTATTGTGGTACCAAGAGTAAGGCTGGCCATACATTATACAATTTTCTTGAGAATTTTGGTTTAGATTTATCAAAAACCATATAATAAGAGGTCAAACTTAACAACACTTTCAATTGTATCCAATTAGGCAGCCTCTCGCACTACATAGTTGAAGGTAAATCTAAAGGAAATTGGGCAGAAATTGGACAGAAAATTGTATAGTGTATGGCAAGCCTAAACTACACCTTGCCGTGTAGACAGTCTGCTACATTTAGGCCCTGCTCACACATACTGCAGTGACCTGTGTTTTACTGAACTGGAAGAACGCAGGTCACTGCAAGGATACGTAAAAAACAATTGTTTTCTATTAGTCCTGCTCACACCACAAAGCTGGAGTTAAAATGCTATATATATTGATTTTAGTACAACACCATATACGTCAATGCATTCATATGCACATCAACATAATACAAATTTATTTAGAACAGAAAAAAAAGTTTTCTTATTTTGTCCCTTACAAGGGCCCATAACAATGTTCTTTAAGAACATAAAAATTAAAATGCTAGTCAATGCACATAAAAGTGCACACTATTGGAAGGCAAGCTCCAAGGAGCAGGGCCCTCTTAACCCTCTTGTATTGAACTGTATTGTTGCTGTATTGTCTTCCGTTATATTGTAAAGCTCTGAGCAAACTGTTGGCACTATATAAATCCTGTATAATAATAATAATCATACATTTTTTGAGCACTTTATGCATTTTAACACGTTTATGTGTGAATAGGGACTTGGGATAGTGTTACAGCATAATAGAGTATCTTCTCCCTTCTTTTTTGTGACATTTTACAGGGATTGGAAGTGATCTCTTTAATGGGGGTGTCCGGTCTAAAATAAACTTTAACTTCTACTGTAGGTCTGTATAGTTCAGAGTGGGGTCTCTTGTCACACACCCTCTTCTTAGCAGTAGTTTGCCCTGTATGGAATACATTACAGCTCACTAGGACTCATAGAGTTTAATTGAATTCATTATTCTCTTTGGCAGCAGTGCTGTAGGAAAAATCTGAAATGGTTCTGGGACCGAGGTAGTGCAGGAGGTTGGGACCCCAACTTACATTTTAGAATGGAGAGTTCCATTGTTCAATAAGTGTGTTGTTACATTCTGCTAAGCTTATTACTTAAGTCAAAATGCAAGAAATTCTAGCAACTGGTTAGAATTCATCTGGCGCTGGGGTGTGGAACCGCTGTCTGGTTGCAAGGGTATCAGTTAAAAGCATTTTATAGAATAGAGGTCGATCACATTTGATGGAATTTGGCCTGATTTTTTTGCTTCATTTATAATCTTGCTCAGCACTAGGGCCTAGAGGGCAAATCCAGTTCAAGAAAATAACAATTTTAGAGTTAAATGCCTATTTGTCGGAAGGTGAATGGCTGCAGCAGAGATTTGATCTGGCAAGCAAGCGAGTGATGCTAGTTCCCTAATAGGATTTATAAATGTAGTGTATCTTCCAACACGTGTCAAACAGTGATAAAGCGCTTCTGATCAGCAAATCAATCTTTCCCCATTTATAATATGATCCATAACAGTTATTAGTAATACTTAGTGATTTAAAAAGTGATTTAAAAAATGTCCCGATTTTTAGTTACTTTCTTCTTAATTTACTTCGATTTTAATGTATCTTGGTTCATTTTACATTTTTCATGTATACATCATCATTTGTCATCTCTAATAATTTGCTTGGGGGAGGTAAGTTGAGGAAAAATCCTTTGCCCTTTGAAACCATTACTGCCTCATTTTTTAACACTGCGTAAATGCTTATGGGATGTTTTACAGATGGCAGTGAAGTTATATTTGGAGATGACAGCTCCACTTTACGGAAGACGTATGGTAGTAATGCTGAAGCCAATGCCCCCCTATTTGTTTAACTTTATTTACCTAAACAGAACCTTATTTTGTTACAGATTATACAGGAAACCACAAAGTTCCAGTACATTTAACAAGAATACATATTTTGTTTGACACGGTGCAGAACTTTGCTAATTTTCAGGGTTGCATTACGTAAGAAATACCAGCTTCAAATTAGATTTATAGAGCTGGTCAAAATCATTCATCATTACTTTCCACCTGGTTAATATCCTCACAGTACAGATTTTAAAACAAACTGAAGAATCCAAACAATTTTTGTTCAAAAACCTGTAGTACAGTATGTGAACTCAACAGAACACTTGACCCCCTTTTTTAATATCTCCTACAGTTTAAAGGGTCAGTCCTTTTAAAACTGATACTCTGATTTTGGCTAGATTCCAGTGGGTTGTAATACCAGTGCTTTTTTGTATGTCTTTAGTATCTTGCACCAGGATGTATGACAATTTAACGGAATGCACTGTAAAATAAAATCTAATGCCTCTGCAAAAGATGAAATTTGAAGATGTTTTTTTCTGATCCTCTATCAAGATTCGAGACACCATCTTTGCGGAATTCTTTCTCATTCCCAAATCCTCTATTAGAATCTGCTGCTCATTCATGTTCAATTCATCTGCCATCATTCGCACATTTATTCTTCAATCTGAGCATACTCTATCCACAGTTGCATCAATCCTTTCCATTTTTGGATGCTCACTTGTGTGATCATGGACATCTTCCTGCCTTTTGTCTATTCTAAAATCAGATTCCTGGTCCAGCTTACTACTGTGGAGAGATGCTCGCTTTTCATTAGCCTAAGAAAATGAATGGCTCTTCATGAAGTTATAATTCATCAGTCAGAGGAAAGCCACTCAATATCCATTTATAAGAAGGCTATATAATTTTTGAGCAAGGCAGTGGTAAAGAGCTGTCCTTACAAGCAAGTCATTAATAGCCAGGGAAATATGATACTCTAGAGGAGAGTTGTACAATGTTTTGTTAAGGATCCAATAGGACACCTCCAAATTTAGTAATGTCTAGATTAATAAATATGATGCATTTTTTGTTGGGTTCAGTTTGAAACTACAACTTTTTTGAAGTTCTAGATCAATCGTAAAAGCGCAATTATTGTTGCGGTCCAAGCATTAAAAAGTTCTTGTCCACATCTTGTAACTTAGTGTATTTAACATATCCATGGTTACATTTTATGAGACTAATTGCTCCTTGGTTAGGTAACTGTATATTGTTTCCCACAGACAGTAGTAGACACCCCTGACTGATCATTCTTGGGGAATAGCATGTTGGCCAATTTGGGCAGGTTTACTAAAGCTGTCATTTCTGCCAGAATTAAGCCTAAACCCAATGGGTTAATTTACTAAAGGATTATATCATGTTCACTTTGCAAAGAATACCCAATCATGTGCAATGAAAAAATATATTATCTCTTGCATATGATTAGATGATAGAAGTCAACACAACTTCACACTGTTCACTAAGCTATGTGATTTTTTTTCACTTTGTAAAGAGAGCTTGCAGAAGTAATGGCTCTACAGCTTTAGTAAATCAGGTCCAATAGGTTAGGTTATCCTCCTGTTCCACCGACTTAAATATCTACAATCTTCAATTTACTTCCACTAACATAACATTTGGGAAATCCAAGGTTGGTTGTGTGAGTCAGAAAGGTTAGCAGTAAATATATATTTTTTTGTTGGATCAAGCACACACATCCAACCACATTAAGTATCTCATGGCGACATAAAGCAAGTTGTTGGTTTCTGAAAACAGTAAATGCTGCAGTTTATTTGCTTCTGCTTGGTGTGAAGGGGAAACTAAATTCACTACAGCTAGATTGCAGGCAGAAATGGGATCAGGAGAGACATCCTTAATGTCAACCCTGGCCATAGCCATCAATACATACTATCTACTTTGCATTCATCAAATACTTGAATTTTAGAGCATTGTGATATATTCGGTGAACACAAAGAGGCCAGTTTTGTACAGATGTCTGCTGTCATGGTAGGCAGGAGGCAGCATCTTTGCCCTAACTCCAGGCCAGCCAAGTGCCAAAGTGTACTTGCCACACACAGTATGTACCATATACAGTATGGCCTAAGAATTGATTGTTCTGTGCTGTGGATTATACCATAGCAGCGTTCTTTATTAAATAAGCTCCACGTGTACGGCTTGTGAATCAAACTACATGGATTATTTTATCAGGCCCTCCTTATGTGTTGTTTCCAATTTTCTGGAAACAAGATCAATAGATCTCTATGCTGTGCAGCTGATTGCATTCTGTTTGGAATTTAAGCACATCCTAGGTAAGTAGAAAGCTAGCAAAATGTATTAGATACATAATTTTGATGGTTTACATGCTTTTGCACGTATATTGTTGATGGCGAATACATTTACTCTGTATGTAGGTATGGTGATTTAGATGATCTATCATGTGTTCTTGATGTTATGATGACAGTTCTGATTTATGAGGTAAAATGTATATGCAGTGTTTGTCAGAGAGAGAACATTTATGATCTCCAATCTGTCTTCAGCATGGTCCTTGGTTTGGGGATAACTCCATTATGTTTTAGAGTAAAGCTGAGGTAATGGACACATTTGGGACTGCTTATTAGGAAAGCTATGTTTTATGATATTGTGGTCACTAACGTGTTCTTTTACCATTTTTTTTTTTTTGGATTGGACTTTTTGTAATTTGAAATTTGTATGTAAACCTGCACATTTATAATACTTTAATACTGAATATTAAAATTCTTTCATAATCCCAGTAGTGGCTGATTCTGTTAGTGGGAGACTAAGTAATCCACCAGATGCCAACCGGGAGCTTGTTTGAGATCTGTTATTTATTATGTTCATTGAGAATGTACCCAGAGGTCTACCCAAGAACTGGTTTAGATTGAATGAGCTACAGGCTTCTTTTGTTTGTCAGGGATTTTAGGAGAAAAGTCTGATTGGCATTCTAGGGTATAATAAAGGTATGATCCAGCAGTGTGTGTGTGACACCTGATTATAGCAATAGCAGATAGGATTTTTTTACTGGTGACCTGGAAAGATATTAGAAGCGAATGAATGGCTCAACCAGTTGACATGTAAGTTCTACTTGGCGTGCACTTATAATAACTACAGTTTGTGAGTATAGCAAACAACCTCTAGGATATAACAATGTTGCAATTTTGTAACTGTCAGTTGGTGGTCTGGGTTTGTATTCAATCAGTTTTGTTTAAATTATTTTGGACTGTATAGCAACAATGGAGCAGGACTGAAAAAATAAAATCTCTTTTTACCTCCGTGTCATCCATATTTCACAAATATATCGATTTTGATTGTTAGCAAGAAGAGGTACTCGAGTTTGTTGTCTTGTATAGGCATTTGCATGATAGTAATTCATAACAAACGGACATCACAAGGCCATAGTTTCCATTTTTGTGTTGTCCCAGGGTGGTTTAGCTACACTGCAACATTAGATAACTGAAACCAAAAGTCTGATTGTGTTGTGTAGTTTCCCATTGTAGATATGTTGGCAATTGTCTACTATTGAAGAATGTAGATTTGCTTTAAAAAGCTTTTCTTGGCTGTGAGAACTGCTCCTGGCTGCTGCAAGCTTAAATAGAAATCAGTTGTATTGGGTTTACTGAAGTGTGTGATAGAGCCACAGTGCTATCAGACTTCCTTGCTGCTGCATCTAGTGATTGAATCCATCTGGAAGGTCAGAGAGAAACATCTGTATGGGAGCATCAGACATGAGAACTAATCCGGAGGCTGGAGAGGAGGGCGGTCACAATGAGCTCTGCTGCCAAAATGCCTCTATATTCATAGACAAGGGGTTTGTGTGATTTGACTTTTTCTATTCAACGCTTCATCCTTGGCAGACAAGCTGGATGTGTTATAATGGCTTTGAAGTCCTCCTGCCATTGACATGTTGTCCTCCAGTCTGTGTCTATGAGACGGCTCGAAACGTGTGGTGCCCTATGCTGAATGTCGAATTAGACCAATTATATTTTGAAGATGTAGCACCAGTCTTCCTTCAGTGACACTGAATCATTATTATGGTGTAATCATTGGAACTCATTGCATTATGACAACAACTTTGAAATAACTAAAATGAGCTTTGTTGTTTGCAACTGATTTACATGCAAATCATTGGGTTTTGGGAAGGTTCAGATCAGTTTTTAGTGAAGACTGACAGCGTTTCTGTGGGATAGCAGCCTACTGCTTCAAAAAAAAAAACTCTGTAGAAATGCTTGTTTTAAACAATATCAATCATCTTTGCAGAGCTGCGATCATTTTATTTGTTACTATAGACAGGGCTGCTGTTCCCATACAGCAAACCTGTTCACATACAGCAAACCTCCCATACAGCAAACCTGACAGGGCCTTCTCCCCCCCAAAAACACAGTTTACTATGCTTTAGTTATGAATGAACACAGTGAGTGATCAGTACTGATCAATCATTGTGCTCATTCAGGAAAGGAAGGGGCTGGTAAATGGGACATATTTACTGGACCCCCCCCCCCCCCACTCTCCATCCTGAAGGATTGTATTGTGTACTTGCAGCTACCAGTAGGAAAGAGACGAGGGAAGCCGGCGGCACGGTGGGGGTGAGGGCATTCAGGGGGGTCTGGGCAGTGGGGGAGAAACATATGGTGCACATGATGGGTTTTGGGTGTGGGAGGGGGGGGGTTATTACTGGAACCAGAGCCCTGTATGACTCTCTTTGCAGCAGCTAAAAACTAGTGGGAGGGAGAGGAGGAGAAGCCAGCTTCTATCTGCTGCAGAGAGCCATACTGGGGATCGGTTCCAGTAATAGCCCCACTGCCACACCCATCACACTCCCTGCCCATATCCGATTCACTCAGCTGCCTGGGCCCCCCGGATGGCCTTGGCCCCAATAAAGGAGGACTTTCTTATACACGGCCCTGACTATAGACTTTTTTTTTTTTTTTTTTTTTTCTATCAACTGACTTTCTGGACATTGTTTTTTTTATGGTATCGGTAGCTTCATACCCTTTGACCATTAGATTGATTTTCATACAAAAGTCCGAGTTGCCAAAGTTTTTTCCATGTTCACTTTACTTTAATGGTGGTGTCAACACACCTTAGACAATATTCAAATGTGTGTTATTTTTAAGTATTGTTGTTCAAATGCAAGTTTACATAAGACCAGTATATACAGTATGTGCCTGGAAAGGGTAAAGGGAACACTGTAGGTGCCAGGTTGTCACATAGGGGAAAAAAACACAACTGGCCAGGAAAATCTTTCAAGGTCCATTGAGTCTTACTTTGAGCAGGCTAAGGCATCAGTCAAGGCTTATAGACTTATGAAGATTTCCCTATCCGACAATAAAGAGCTGGATTGGGAAACAATATGTAATGTCCTTCATGTATCATGGCCAACTCTGGGTATATTTCCAGGCATTTTCCAGTGCAGGAAAATGCATAGATAATTGAATTCAGTAGTGCTGGTTTGCACAAGTGAGGTATGTTGGGAAAACAATTTAGTGATGCACCAATTCAGCAGCTGGAAATAGGTTTATTGGCGTTTTGCCGATAATGATAATTGACTACATACAAAATCGTCTCCTGCTGACGTCAATGCAAAAACAATCCCTATTGACTGCAATGCAAAATCGCCTCCCATTGACTTCAGTGTAAAATTGAGTCCCATTGAGTTCAATGCAAAAAACATGTCCCACTGACTTCAAAGCAAAAACGTGTCCCACCGACTTCAAAGCAAAAACGTTTGCCATTGACTTTAATGCAAAATTGTGTCCCATTGACTTCAATGCAAAAATGCCCAGTATTGACGTCAGTGCAAAAACGCTTCTGTTTGTTTTTTTTATTTTTATTTTATATATATTGAATTTAATTTTCTGTCCAATTTTTGTGTATTACTTTCAATAAAAGTTATTTTACATGACTGGATTGTATTTTTTAAATTCATATTCATTTAAATTCATGATATTAATTGAAAAGTTGAATATAATACAATCATATATAAAAAAGAACTGTCCATTTCGGTTTTGCCCACTTGCATCCTGAATTTTCGGTTTCAGTTTTGGTCCAGAATTTCCATTTCGGTGCACCACTAAAAATAAGTCTTTCATTTTGCAGTTTATTGCATTAAAACATGGTGCAAAAGGCACATCAGACATCTTGTGTTAATGAATTCTGAACAAATAAAAAAAAAGTTTTATTTTGTGTCTGGCTACCCTGAAAGCCCTGTAGTTCTTGGTGTAATGCACAAATCCGCCATGACAAACATCCTCCTGGTTTCTTTCTCTAAGCACTTTTTTTTTCAAAGGCTTTTCATGTTTTAAAAAATTTTACACATCTTCTTAATGTCTGGTTTCATCATTTGATAACTATATAACACTCCCCATGGTCAGCCTTAGCATCAGCTACAGTCTTGCTTAAAAGTAATACTTTGTGATATAAACATTTGCCAAAGATTGTGGGTAGTTATTCAAAGTATGGGCAGCTGAGATCAAAGTGGTGGGGCCCCCCTGTGCTAACAGGGCTGAGGAATTGGGCGTTGGTAACATTTCAAGACTCCCTAACAGCGATCATAATCTTTCTGTACTGCAGGTGGATTTCAGCAAACTAAACAGGTGCTCAGCGACTTCAAAGTAAAACCATCTGTGAAGTTTGTATTCTAGTCCCACAGCATAGCTCTTTCACGGAGATCAAACCATAGAGTGCATGATGGCTTCCCTCTAGCTGTTCATCCGTTTCTCAGTTCACAGGCAAGGCCCTCTCCAGCACATTATTTGTGCTTATTGTGTGGAAGGCTTAAATCAATATTTTCCTTTTGCTGTGAGTAAAGTTCACTTCTTTTGACTGAAAACAGTTTCTCTCCGTTATGGTCTCCAGGCAAATGGCAGTGACAAAGCTTTGGAATAAACATTTCTGCGCGCTCTCTAAATGAGGTCCTTTCAGAGTACATATTAATCGATGCATGTTACTGAGACTTTTTAAATCGGACCTTCACTCATATTTTAGACATCTCTAACCTTATGGACCTTCACTCACATTTTAGACATCACTAACCTTATGGACCTTCACTCACATTTTAGACATCACTAACCTTATGGACCTTCACTCACATTTTAGACATCTCTAACCTTATGGACCTTCACTCACATTTTAGACATCTCTAACCTTATGGACCTTCACTCACATTTTAGACATCACTAACCTTATGGACCGTCACTCACATTTTAGACATCTCTAACCTTATGGACCTTCACTCACATTTTAGACATCACTAACCTTATGGACCTTCACTCACATTTTAGACATCACTAACCTTATGGACCTTCACTCACATTTTTAGACATCTCTAACCTTATGGACCTTCACTCACATTTTTAGACATCTCTAACCTTATGGACCTTCACTCACATTTTAGACATCACTAACCTTATGGACCTTCACTCACATTTTAGACATCTCTAACCTTATGGACCTTCACTCACATTTTAGACATCTCTAACCTTATGGACCTTCACTCACATTTTAGACATCTCTAACCTTATGGACCTTCACTCACATTAACCTTACTCATTATTACTCGTTTGGATTTTTTTTTTTTTTGACAGCAAGCAGTCTTCCTCTCTCAATCTCTCTTCCTCTTTCCTCGCCCAGGTGAGAACGATGTAATTCTTCTTCCTAGCCCCCCTGGTATACAGGTAACACATTCCAAGAGGCTGCAGGACAGTCTTCCCCAGCCAGAGTTATCAGACCTTGTGCATGTAGAGTAGAGGGCCTGTTGTGAATGATTGGGCAGTGCCAGCTGGTTCCCAAATCCAAGATCGCAGCAGGTTAATGAAAATAGCAGTGAATACTTTGGGTTTTAGGAGGACAGCACTAGGCTTGGGCTGGTGAGTAGTGTCTAAGGATCCATGCATACTGGGCTTAAAAAAAACGGTGCTTCTACAGGAGTTTTGAGGTTTGCTTGTAGAAGCAGCTCAATGTTATCCTATGTGTCCATGCTCAAACATTCAGAGGCGTATTTTAAGCTCAGTGTTTAGAGACAGAAGAAAAACCTTCTGCCTCTGGTTTTTCTGAGAGGAGTTTTCTGGCAGGAAAAACCGCTAAAAGCGTGTAAAAAACACTCTATATATGCATTTTTTTTCTGCCAAAAGAGCTGACTTTTTATGCTCAGTGTGCATGGACCTTAATAGCAGTCGGAGTACTTGTAGCTGCTGGCTTTTTCTTTGGCTCATTAATGTGGCTCCAGACTCAAAAAGTTAATATTTTCTGTTTTATAGGGTACATCTAAAAATGTAAAATTTGCCCAAGCAGATTCTATAAAAATGTACCTTTCTTCTTGTATTTCTCCTGAAAAATAGTAGAGTCTAGGGTGCCTAGGCACTGCTGCACTTTGCAGAGGACTGCTAGTCTAGTGACATTTGGAGTGAGGTCTGGTGATGTCACTACTGTACCGCTTGCTGGAGAGGACTCAGCAATACATGCATTTCTCTTCTTTTGCTTCATTTATTCTTTGGATCTTTGATTTGTGAACCTCTCATGCTGCTTCTTGAATATTCCCCCTTCTATTGCTAGATCACCAGCCTTCAGGGAACAGCCTTGATATTAGGAAGCAAAGTCCTGATTCTTTACCAAGATGGCTGCCTGCTCAAAGAAACAATGTGCAGAACAAGGAATGGTACATCCATAATGGTTAGTGCTCGGGTCTCTGCAAGGATGGACTCTGCATTGACAGCGCATCTCATGACTAAAGAAAAACCTTGTGCAACCTTAACCCAAACTATGAAAGTTACTGCTTAAAAAGCCATCTGTTGCTGATAGCAGGTGCTTTTATAGGCTTTCCGTCCGAAGTTCAATTTAAAAATGCCCACCAGGGCATGTGACCAGTCAGTGTTGACTCCTGATTGATTCTTAATGACAACCAGAATTGATCAGTTATAACGGGTCCTTTAAAATCCTTTTATAATGATTGTAAATATGATTTATTATATATATAGTACTGTACATGGTATCATGCAGACGCAAACATCAATGGTTGTGGGGAAAGACACTTTCACAGTAAAAGCCTTTGCAGACTATATAAGTGATGACTGGTTCCAATTGTGTTTAATTATTCCACCAGCTAGACAGAGACCTGGTTTACCATAGGCATAGAAGACCTCTGTTATACTTGCATACACGAATGCAAAGCTTACATTTAAGCTATCATTTTGGAAGATGGTTTAATTGGTTGCTAAAATCTCACAGGCATTGTAAGGAACCACCCCTGTAATTACTGCAATATATAACATACAGCTAATTCCTGTAATTTACTGCGTTAAAAATAAAAGTTGAAAACACACTTCACTGCATTTATGAATTTGACATTTAACTATATGTTTAACTCTGAATGTAGAAGACTCTCCTATGTACTTTGATAAGATTTCCCTCTAGCAATGAACACGGTAACCCAGCAATAAACCATGACATCATTATAGAATGTAGATTATTGTTCAGTTTATTTGTACAACGTAGGTGCTCAGCGTGATTGCATTCTGCCAAGTAAATGCTTTCATGGAAGGGCTTGTTCCTCCCTTCTTGTAAAACCTTCATAGAGCAACATTTACATCTCCATCCCTGGGCTCGGCAGTCTTGCTGACTTTCCTCTGGTGTCATAAATTTAGATAGAGAGACCATTGTGCAAATTTAATTTCAGCCACATGTAGATGGAGACTTGTAAAGTAATCCACTTTAATTGTTATTGATTATACTTTCAATTTTCCCCTTTGAATTGCAATTTCATTAATCTCCTATGCAGTGCTGAATACACTTAAATATTCTGAGCAAACCAAAATGTATGTATGTACGTATGTGTGTGTGTGTGTAATAAATAAATAAATAAATATATATATATATATATATATATATATATATATATATATTAAAGATGTTTTTGGTGACTGGATCAAAACATATTTATTTATAAGACCGTGCTAAGTGTAGTAACACATAGTCCGACCCAATGCATATAGGCATTCCAGGACCCAGATGGTGTAATACACATATGTGCATAGTGAAAGTTTTGTTTTTGCTATTTTCCTGTCCTGTGTCTGATTTTTACCAACTGTCATTTATGGAGAACATTCTTCATGAAAATATAAACTCACAATAGTGATGGCTGCCAGGCACTGGAGAAAACATGATAATTTAAACTACAGATTGTAAATTTCAGAGTCTGTGGCCTTTAGAAAATAGCCATGTCCATAGGAAATAAAATACTTCAACTCACTAACCTTAGCAGGGCACTAGCGGGACATTGTGCACAAGAAGTACTATTGGCAGGTGCAGCTATAATTAGGACTTTAATGGAAAAATCTGCATTTTAAATTGTGACTAGCAGGACCAAAGGTTGTATGTGGGAATGATAATTGCCCTTATAGTAGGACTAAAATGGCCAGTATTTGGTGAAAGCTGCTCTAGGAGCGTCTTCTGTTGCCAGGTTTCTAAAAGCATCCTAAATTTAACGGGCAATTTAGAAACTGTTTAAAATTTTTTACCGTCTACCAAGTCCTCAGAGTATTCCTGACCACAGGTTCTGGTTCAGAAACTCCTACAAAACCCATTCCATTGTTCATTTGTAACTCTTTGAGAAGGAAAAAAGCATCTGGACCCTCACATTGGTATACCTTATATCCTGGTTCTTGGTACCACTTGTACCTGTCTATACTACATCATTCCACATCTCTGTTTTCCTGCAGTTAATCCTACTCATATATGGAGCTCTGAAGCCCGTCATACATTATTCTTTTTTTTTTTTTCATTCATTCAACGCAAAAGAATGAGCTGATTTTTTCCCATACACACATTCAATACGAACGGGGAAATCTTAAATGCTGAGCTATTGTATTCTGACGGTGGCAAAACTTCCCTGTTGTCAGAATATAATGATCAGTGTTGCTGGCTATAGCAGGCGGTACTGATCATTCGGCAGAAACCCGACAGGCTGCTTGTGCACAAGTTGATTGATAGATCAACTTGTGTACAACCAGCCTGCCCATACAGGGATCAAAATTTGGCCAGTCCAACAGGGATGTCGATGGATTTTGATCCATTTATGGCCGACTTGGCATTTCCAGTAATACATAAAGATTCTCAAAAAGAAACATGAAATATTTACAGTGTTTACCTCTAAATGTTTGCCCACAGGGCTGTAGTATAGCAATTTATGGATGGTATTAACCAGAGCCTCATTCTATCAGATCCTCTCACTTGTTTTATTTCATGTCACATTCTAATAGCATTAACCATGAATATATTGCATAGCATTTGCAAAGGTAATCATTCTTCTGGTAATAAGCCAGATGCACAAATACAGCCTTTTTTCTCTAACTGCCATGTGGAGCCATTAGATTTCCTTCCAGTTCAGCAGGCTTTGATTAATTGAAGTTAAAGTAATTTCAGGCATGTCATGGTATTTTTTGGAGCAACATACCAAAGCTTTGCAAACGCTTTGATCTTCACACCTAGCCTTCTCCCACACATTCTCTGCATCCTGCACACACAGGGACGTTATTGTTTGTTTCTTAGGAGCGGGCAATATTTTTGGTCAGAGTCCAGCTCGTGTCTTTTCATTGATATCCAGTGCACAGTTAGCAATGTCTGAAGATTCTTTAGTTGATTCTAGTTGGGGTTCACCAGCTGTTAAACTTCCAGTCTGAGCATGTTCTGCCAGCTGTGGTAGACAGTTGAATCAAATAGTGGTTATAGTTACTGTTAATTTTAATGGGAGTTCCCAGGTTTCCTCCGATGAAGCCTAGATTGTGCATGGCACACTTGGCGGAGGATGACTTCTGCGTTACTAAAATCTTTGCCATCTGTCTAGTCTCTTCCTTCCTGATAATTTTCAACCCATGGAATACTAATATTTTGTAATGGGTTGATGCTGGTTATCTGATTCACCCAATAACTTGCCATAACCTTTAGGTCTCTGGTTGACCCAACCTTCAGCCAAGCAATTTACTCCTGTTTGTTCTGGAAGATGATTCACAGTCCATTTACTGCAGCTTCCATTATGTAATATTATGGAAATGTCTGATCTTCAGAGTGAGATTTACCTCCTTGCAATGTCCTTGCTGAATACAGTAGATGGAGCTGGGAACTAAGGTTCAGATTATTCCAGCAAAGCCCCCTAGGAATATATTGAAGTTACTTACTTAATCTCTCAGTAGCTATTCAAGACAAAATACCAGTTTTACTTTAGGGTAACTTCGAAACAAGCAAGTGTTTGGGAGGGTATCGATATATAGTAACAATTGAAATGAGAAAAGAATGATTAGAGCTTGTTTGATAAAAACAGTATATTGAATTCTTAGAAATTAGTATAAAAATAGGTTGTCAACTCCAAGCTCCACAGAGAAAGAGCATGTCTCAGGCCAGAGGAGGACAATTGGCTGCAGTAGCACGCACACCCATGGACAATGGAAGGGCGGGGATATTATTCTTGCAGAATGACTACTTAGACCAGTGGTTCTCAACCTGTGGGTCGCGACCCCTTTGGGGGTCGAACGACCCTTTCACAGGGGTCACCTAAGACCATCGAACAACACATTTCCAATGTGTAAAGAGTAAATCATTTTATGGTTGGGGGTCACCACAACTTGAGAAACTGTATTAAGGGGTCGCGGCATTAGGAAGGTTGAGAACCACTGACTTAGACGGAACCCGCTCAGAGGTCTGAAATCAAGATACAATCCCTGTCTCTTCATGTTACCTCCTGGGGAAAAGTTTGCAGGCTACTTCCAGGTGAAAGCCTAGGCTACGCGTTTTTCTTCTTTTTCAAGCCTCAGGCAGTGTGCTAAGGTTATATCAGTGAAAACTGAATGAAAATTACTGTCTGTAATTCTATACATTACACAATAATCTTTGCATTAATATAATAATATTATTTGTATTTATGACATTAAATAATAGAGGGCTTATAATTCCTGTGAGTGTAAATATTGCAAAAAACATGGCAGATTTTCATTTGTTTTTATAGGGAAAGCATTGCCACTAGTGGATTTTAGTTCTGTAACGTGGGCCTAAGGTCAAAAGTTTTTTTTTTTTTTTTATTACCTTAATGCTTTTCTTGCATTAAGGTAAAAAATACCTTTTACTAACAGTTCCCCCTCAAATACTTACCTATCTCCCGATCCAGCATTGTGCCTGTCTGCAGCAGCACTGCTCTCTCACCCTCTTCTCACACAGGGACTGTTGTCATTCAAATTCTTTGAGGAAGGGAGGCTGGGCCATGCTGGGCTGTGTTTGTCTAGGGATGCACACAGCCCAGCTTGAGAGTGCACTCACACATGTACCCTCATAGCACACAGCTTGCTAAGAGGGCACACACAGGAAAGAAGGACGCTGATGAGTGGGCCCCAGAGTAGGAGGTAAGGGGTTGCTCTGTGCAATATCCTTCCACAGAGCAACTATAAAAGAAAACATTATTTTGGAGAACAAACTGGAGCCTTTTAATATCATTTTAATTATACTTTATTATATTCAGCACTAAATCCAGGCAAATATGAAATGTTGCATATGGATGTTTTATGTTTACCATTAGCAGCCAGCAGGTGGAGTAAAATGCCTTTTTACAGCTGCACTGTGACATAGATCTGAATGACAGAGAGATCAGATTAAACAGACTGCAATTAGTGACAGGAAAACCGCTCCTTAGTGGGCCTAGCTGTATACAAGCTGCTTTTGATCATGGCAATGCTGGGCTTTCTTACTATTCAAGTTCATTAGTCTTTCTTTGCACCTCTGTATTGAATTATTTTTGCCACAACTTCCTTTGTACAATGTGGATAATAAAATCTTTGCAACAGATATTTACTACAAAAGAGAGTCATTTCTAAGCAGGCTAAAGATTCTCACTGCACAGCGTTTAACAATTTGGTTTTGTACTTCTAGGAAATGAGGGAATGAATCATTACAGCACTTGTTTCAAAGACTTCAAAGAAGGAAATGGCAGGATAAAGTATTGCAGACAATGAACAATCAATTATCTTGTGGTCTGGGATTGTTATTATAATGCGGAGTTTGTATTATTCATAAGGCATGCGGTATTCTGTCTGTGCCGATGAAATAAAAAGTTCATTTGTAGTTAATACATATTGCTATTAGATAAATGTGCTCTTTGAAAAGCCTCTAAAACAAATACTTAATTATACAGTGAATCGTTCAGTGACTGCTCTGTGCTGTTCTGGCCACCGTGTCTGTCTGGTGCTTGGAACCTCCCCGCTCTTCTGCAGCTTTTTAATTTTTGACTGGTCTCCAAGGCTGCAAATTTGGATGCCAGCCATGTAGCTTGTCGCTTGGAAGTCCCCGAGCTGGAGAATCTTATGGTAGGTCTCTGGGGGTCTTGCACTGTTTGGATAGGGAAAGAATAGATAGAGTGTTGAATACGAGATGTGTAGGAAAGAGATAATATATTTTGCTATCTCTAAAAATATAGGAAGATGACCCAATCTGAAAAACAATGTTACGTAATACATGTAAACCTTGCATTCCTTGGCTGAGCTTCATTTAGCAATGGTATGGTCATTTGTACAGTTGATATAGAGCAGACCTAGCATTGTATATATCAATGCAAAGTGTATGCCAAGTAATATATGAGCTCGACATGTACCGGTATTTATTATGGATTTGTTTACATGGGCACTGATGCCTGTAGATCGGGAACAGGCCATTTTTTTCTGCTTCCTTAGCCAGCAGCTACTGCATGCAAGTAGCTCATTCAAGTGTGTTAGGATGCAGCGGCTGCATGGACACAGCTGCTCATCCTAATGTGGTAAGTATGCAGATGAATGGCCCTGAACATGGACAGTGTTTGCACAGCCACTGCATCCTAATAGACTTGAATAAACATGCAGCACCTGCCAGCTAAGGATGCAGAAACAAATTGCACATTCATGGTATACAGACCTCAGGGCTTTTCTGAATGAGATCTATCTTTCACAAAGATAATATCTTTGTTCGGGTATCAAGTTAATAGTTACATAGTTAGTCTGGCTAAAAAAAGAGACAAAAGTCCATCCAGTTCAACCATTAAAAAAAAAATAAATAAAAGTTTTAATCTTACACCCACAGTTGATACAGAGGAAGGCAAAAAAAGTTCCCTGCTTCTGCAGGGAAAAAAATTCCTTCCTGATCCCCCGAGAGGCAATCGGATATTCCCTGGATCAACTTTACCTATAAATGTTAGTATCCAGTTATATTCTGTGTAACTAAGAAAGAATCCAGGACTTTTTAAAAGCAATCCACTGAGCTGGCCAGAACCAACTCTTGAGGGAGTCTATTCCACATTTTCACTGCTCTTACTGTGAAGAAACATTTCCGTGTTTGGAGATTAAATCTCTTTTCCTCCAGACGTAAAGAGTGCCCCCTTGTCCTCTGTGATGACCTCAGGGTGAAAAACTCTACACCGAGTTCACAATATGAACCACTGATGTATTATACATGTTGATCATATCCCCCTTATGTATTATACATGGAGATCATATCCCCCCTTATGTATTATACATGGTGACCATATCCCCCTTATGTATTATACATGGTGATCATATCCCCCCTTATGTATTATACATGGTGATCATATCCCCCCTTATGTATTATACATGGTGATCATATCCCCCCTTATGTATTATACATGGTGATCATATCCCCCCTTATGTATTATACATGGAGATCATATCCCCCCTTATGTATTATACATGGAGATCATATCCCCCCTTATGTATTATACATGGAGATCATATCCCCCCTTATGTATTATACATGTTGATCATATCCCCCTTATGTATTATACATGGTGACCATATCCCCCTTATGTATTATACATGGAGATCATATCCCCCCTTATGTATTATACATGGAGATCATATCCCCCCTTATGTATTATACATGGAGATCATATCCCCCTTATGTATTATACATGGTGACCATATCCCCCTTATGTATTATACATGGTGATCATATCCATCCTTATGTATTATACATGGAGATCATATCTCCCCTTATGTATTATACATGGAGATCACATCCCCCCTTATGTATTATACATGGAGATAATATCCCCCCTTATGTATTATACATGGAGATCACATCCCCCCTTATGTATTATACATGGTGATCATATCCCCCTTATGTATTGTACATGGTGATCATATCCCCCCTTATGTATTATACATGGTGATCATATCCCCCCTTATGTATTATACATGGAGATCATATCCCCCCTTATGTATTATACATGGTGATCATATCCCCCTTATGTATTATACATGGAGATCATATCCCCCCCTTATGTATTATACATGGAGATCATATCCCCCCTTATGTATTATACATGGTGACCATATCCCCCTTATGTATTATACATGGAGATCATATCCCCGTTATGTATTATACATGGAGATCACATCCCCCCTTATGTATTATACATGGAGATCATATCCCCCCTTATGTATTATACATGGTGATCATATCCCCCTTATGTATTATACATGGAGATCATATCCCCCCTTATGTATTATACATGGTGATCATGTCCCCCCTTATGTATTATACATGGTGATCATGTCCCCCCTTATGTATTATACATGGTGATCATATCCCCCCCTTATGTATTATACATGGAGATCTTTTCCCCCCTTATGTATTATACATGGTGATCATATTCCCCCTTATGTATTATACATGGTGATCATGTCCCCCCTTAATCTCCTCTTCTCAAGAGAGAATACATTTAGTTCCTCTAAGTTCAGCATCCACTTTGTTGATTTGGACAGTGGCTTAAAGTATATGTAAACCCTCACCTTGTGAAACAATCCATTCAGTTTAAAATAGAAATGAAAGGCAAAACATTTGTGTATACATATAAAAATAAAATTACAAAAACTTTTTTACCTCCTTTTTTTTAATATAAGTAATCACATACCCTCTATTCTCAGCTGCATAAGGATCTTCGAGAGCTAGAGGAGCAGAAACAGCAGAACACTGATCTTCCCAACCCAAGTCTCATCATTGGAGGAGAGCAGGCTGATTTCCCAGCAGAGCTAGATAACTGATTATGCATTGCTCTCATTCCTACTGTGGTCAGTTTTTAATAGGAAATCAGAGGGGCTGACAGGAACACCAGTGATTTCACACAAAGGAAGCAATACAAAGAGAACATGATACTTTTTTCATACAAGTACATGTGACAGCAGGTGCTAATCAGGAATATGAAATGTTTGGTTGATATATTCTTTAAAGATGATAGAAATGTGTAAATCCTGGTGTCTCCACAGTTTTTTGCTGTGTTCACAAATGTCTGACATAGATCAGCCCCTTGTGCCACAAAGCAGCAGACTGATCACTAAGAGACTAAGGGAATCCTTCCTCCTGCCTGCAGCAAACTGATGGTATCATCTCAGCCTGGGCAAAGCCACTTGTCTGGAGCTTCCTAAAGTGGTAATAAACCACCCGAAAAATCCCCAAAATAATGGCCCCCTGCAGGTTTTAGTGCTAATGTACTAGTATGCCCCACATACTAGTACATTATGACAGACTTACCTGTACACAAAGCCCTTCAACGCCGCACTGTCATGGCTCCCAGCTCCACTATCTTTACCTGGTCTTCCTTCGCAGGCTCTGGCAGTATGAATGGCTGGAGCCACGATGACGTCACTCCCGCGCATGTGTATGGGAGCCCTTGGCTGCAGCAAGAAACTGTGCTTTGAAGGTCCAGCACGCAGTGCCATCCCATCAGATCGCATGTGCCGGTGACATCATTGGCTGCATGCTGTGTGCATTTCTCCAAAACGGTGCAAGTTTAGGAGGTACCTACAGAGAAGCCTTATTATAGACTTACTTGTAGGTGCAACTTATAAAGTGGACTTTACTTCCACTTTACTGATAAATGGTACATCTGCTTTGGAACTTATTATACTGTTGTAAATTGTGTCTGGAATTTATTATAACCTATACATTTACTGTATAATATTGTTAATACATCAGCAATGTAACCAACCCAAATATAAATAGACATTACTGGTAGAGAGCCATGCTGCGTAATTGTGTGAGATTGTGAGACCCCCCCCCCCCCCCCCAAAACCCCCCCCCCAAAAAAACCCCCCCAAACATACATACTCGCCTACTGGCTGCAGCATCGGTCTGATGCTGCAGCTGTCCCTGCTGCCTCTAATCCCAAGAATCAAGTGATCATGTGACTGCTGATTGCTCAGTTCTTGGGTCTGCTTTGAGCACAAAGAGGTGACTGTAAGTCCCCGCTCTCTGCTCTGCCCCTCCAGCGCTCACTGGAACGCCAGACAGGAGAGGTGAAGGGAGCGGTATGCTGAGAGGCTGAGCTTGCTGTCCGTCAGGAATCTGGGTGGATCCTGACATTACTGCTTTGGGAGAACAGGTCTTCACATATTTTGGAAGATTTGCCGGATTGAATGAACTGAACACACTTTTTCTGTACAGGGTGATGAACAAATTAAACTTTATTTACTATTTGATGCATTGACTTATCACTTTGATGTATGTTATGTTGTGTGATTATTTATTACTGTCAAGTTTTGAGTTTGATCACATAACAATAGGTTATTAAACGCAGCAAACCTATTATACGATCATCTCTCTGCTAAAATACTCCCTCCTCCTATCAGTATGCCCCTTGCAGTACACTTAACTGGCGCCTTGTGCTGCTTCTCACTCCCCCTATTTGAGCTCTGCTTTACAAAGACTGTAAAAAGCTGATACCAAGTCAAATACAGGTACTTACACTGCTTGCATTAACAATTACCTTGAGGATGTTTAATGATTACAGAGCTGCATTCATTTGTGTCATTTACATCCTTATGGATTCTGCTTTAACTGGCTGTGAATGGTAACATATACCGTAGTACATTAGCTATTACCCTGTTATTTATTAGACTGGGAAGATTGGACAGAATTTTACACCTTCAGGTCACAGTTCAGCTTTTGCACAGGGTGTGCATTTATTGAAAGATTTTGGTCAGTCTTATGCCCTGTACACACGATAAGAAAATCGTACAAAACATTTTGTGGAACCACTGATCGAACGATTTTCTCTTCATTGATGAGCAGGATGTTTTAACCGATAATATTGTGAACGAAAAAATCAGTTTGAACAACAGTGAAAAATGTTGTCGTTTCGCATACAAATGACCGATTTTCTATGCGGTGGTATGATGGTCATCCGAAAAAAATATATCAAGCGAAACCAGAAGATGACCCGGATGTTTACGTCCAAGGAATCTTCGTAAACACGAACGGAAAATCCAAATGTTAAAAGTAGATTGGCCTAATGAGATAATGAAACCAGAATTGTGCAGATTCTATTTTATGTATCATATTTATGTATACAGGTCATGTAATAAACGATATTATACTCATTGCTGGTAATTGTTGTGTATATCACTTGTTCTGGCCGGAAGGGCGTGGCTACAAGGTCACACGCACACTGCATCACTTCCACTTGTATGGAAGACGTCAACACTACGTATTGCCCAACGAACGATTTTTTTAGATTGGTTAATGTTGGCCATGATTTCGACCAACGAACGAACGCACGTCTCTTGGTCGTCGGATGACCGATCGGTCGATTTTCTAATTGTGTATTCCCACCTTTACGCAGTCGGGTTAATTTTCTAAAGCTGGAGAGTGCAAAATCTGGTGCAGCTGCGCATGGTAGCCAATCAGATTCCAACTTTTAGTTTGTTAAAAAAAAAACTGCAAGTTGATTGAATTCTTTGCAGAGCTGCACCAGATTTTGTACTCCAGTATTTGTACATCAACCCTAATGTCTGTCTGAAAGGCCCCCTCCACTCAAAATACGTACAATACAGCTGCACTGTTTGGCTTGCTTATTGCTACACATTTTCTGCCCGAATCTTCACAGTTCTTCCAAGTTGTAATAGCGCATGCATGACATCTCACTTTAGGCCCCTTTCACACGGGCGTTCCGTATGTCTGTTTTTTCATTTGTCCATTTATGGATGAAAATCGGACACCCATGTATTTCTATGGACTAGAGGATGTAAACGGATGATCATCTGTTTACATCAGTTAATGTCCGTATCCATGTACATCTGTTATTTTTTTTTGTAACTTAAGAAAACCTTATTTTTCTTCCGTTTAAAAAACTATTGAAATGAACGAAAAACAGATGTAAAGGGGCAAAAAATGATGGACACTGACCAAAAATGGATGTAAATGGACAAAAACGGATGTAAACAGACAAAAATGTATGTAAACAGATGAAAAACAGATGTAAACTAACCAAAAATGGATGTAAACGGACCAAAAACGGATGTAAATGGACGAAAAATGGATGTAAAACGAATGAAAAACTGACATAAACCGATGAAAAAACTGATGTAAACGGATCCGTGTTTTTTGGAAAAAACGTGACTGAACTGATGAAAAAAATGGAACGCCCGTGTGAAAGGGGCCTTAGTGATTTGCCCACCTATTGGCTTTACACTGAAGTGAATAGAGGCCACAGCATGCATGTGTTAGCTGACTGGAAGATTTCAGAAGATTTTGACCAGAGGCTGCGTGCTACTGGCTAAGCCACACAGTGCAGGTCTATGGACAGTTGTGTCACAGATGAGTATATTATATGCTGAAAATCCGGGGTGATGATAGAGGGTAAACAAGGATGAGTTCTAACACTTTTGGTAGTGAAGTAGTTCATTTATTTGCACAGAGTGCTATAAAATAGACAGATGTGATGGAAAGAGGACTTCGTTTCCAGAAGAGGGACTAAATGTACAAAACAGGAACAGTTGGGGACAATTGAATCATAGATGACTCTACAACATTAATATATGTCTCAGGCCCCTCTCTTAATGCCATACTAAAGGTGTCACTCTCCTGCAGCTGGACCTTTCAGTTTTTTTAATTTCGGCATCATAGGGAATCTCTTGGTGCTTTGTACTATATGTTTGTACAATATGTTATGGTTTATGCTATATCTTTGTACTATATGTTATGGTAATGTGTGTTTTACTGTGCATTACTGCAACATACGGCATCCGATAAATCTTCCAAATGCACCAAAAAACACGTGTTTCAATGCACCAGAATACACAGATGGGAAGAATCCATTGTGGTGCACTGCATTGGTAAAAATGCATTTGTGCATTTGCGGACAGTTCAACGTTAATGGCCTACCTTAATGCATTACATGTTAATGCACAAAATGATGTTAACATGCATACAGTAATGCATGGACATGTGTGAAGGGGCCCCAAACTGAGGATATCTCCACCAGAGTGCCAAAAAACCCAGCAAATTACCAGCAAAAATGCCAATGTGACATATCAGTTTTGAGGAAAGTTGGCCATTTACTGTTTTGTAGCCAGGATGTATTCCTATGCCATGTACTGTTGGCTGCAGTTCCTGTCAGAGGATTACATCCAGTTAGCTTTGAAGACCACAGCTTAGCTTCTCTTCCTGAAATCTCATATTCGATAACATGTATATGAATATTTTACCTTTCATGCTGCTGTTTTATTCATGTGCCAGGATGTTATTCCCATGGCGTGGAATGATTCTTTTGTTGTTCAAGCATCTCAGCTGTAATCCATAAAACTCTTCTTAGTTTTTTGGACCTTCTATGTGTGTGCCAAGAATATAAAAGAAGTTAAAGGGGGTTTCCACCCTAAAATGTGTTGTCCAGTAATTTTTTTGTTTTTGGACTTACTTGCTGATATATTAAATAGTTAAACCGAGCAAATACCCAACCCTAATCATGTACAAAGCAACAAACACATCAAGAGGATATCCCCTCTAAATCACAAATCAAATAAATAGCTTGTGTTGCAAAATTTGCATACATTCATACATAAAAAATGTACAAATAATATATGTCCAATAAAGGATAAACAAAAAGTGCTCAAGAGTCAACCACTGCCAAAAATAAATATTTTAAACAAACACGTGAAACAGTCTTTATAAGGTGTATAGAACAGTCCCCTTATTCTCTGATGAGTAATGGAAAATCTTCATTCCAATATAACCACCAACGTTGCACCACCGTGATATCAAATTGCAGACTTACTAGATCATTTGACCCCTTAATTATAGGGGGTCAATACACACCCGATCTATATAATTCTGTTCAGGCTCATGTGTCTCAGGTCAGATCACGTGCACCACCCAAGGCTCCTAAAGCCGTCCTGATGTTATGAGGTCAACATGTACTCATATGAAATAAAGAGGTGGGGGTCCAGTGCGATCTTTCTACTTTCCACAAAGTATTCCAGACTGAGAGACTCACATTGGCTTACTTGCTGATATGTTGTCTTTTTTCCTCAGAATTTTAGTTCTGTCTGTGGATTGCCATGTGTTTACCAGGGTTGCTTCTGGTTGAAGAGGAACTTCACCATACCTAGTCCAGTGTTGTCTTTCCTTCAGCTGATGTTCTTCTTATCCCACCCTGCCATCTTGAAATATCCCACACATGTGCAGACATGCCGCAGATCTCTGCCATGTCCCAAATACTTGGAAGAGTCTACACATGCGCAGAAATGTGCCCCTTACTAAAACTGCCTCCCGTGATGTGTTACGTGGGAGTCTCATGACGCAGTAGGGTAATTGCTATGTCATCCTTCCCCCAAGCAAGGAATCAGGAAGTGGAGGACTGCTCAACAATAAAAGGTATTAAACAATTCCCAAAATTCTCAAACTATCTGCTAGTATCAACATTTTAGGGAGGAGGGAGCAGATGAGACAAACTTCTACTTAATGTGTGAAGGTCTGCTTTAACTCATGCTGCTGACAGTCCTGTGCTGGATCTTCCACCATTCCATGCCTTGACTGTATACCTGATTATATCTGGGTCAAAGGTTTGGGACAAGAAATATGTTTGGGCAACAGATGTTTGTAGGCGGAAATCCTTATTAAATGCTTGTTCAAATGTTTATTTTTATAGGCTAAGCCATCATTTAAAGCATGAGCATTCCTAGGACAAATGCTAATTGTCTGTTTTTAAGGAAAACCTGTCACAAAGCAAAATACTTGCCCATGCTTGATAAAAATAGATTGATTGTAAGCTCTTCTGCACAAGAACAATGCCACTTTTAAGTCACATGTTCCTTTATTGCTCGGGAACATTAGATCATCATTTTAGGAATCTTAGTACAGCCATATAAGAAGACGTCCATCTGTGCGCCCCTTGTGAAGGATGAGCACCAGGCTGCCTGATCTGTACAACTAAAGACAAGTAACACTGCTAGCCACCAACACAACAGCTCATTATAAGCACATCCTTTTTCAGTGGTCTAACTAATTTGGATGGGTGGTCTAAAGAGGAAGCTTCTACCGCCATAAACTTGTTTGTTACTTGTGCAGTTTAATGCTACTAAGTAGTCTTTTGTATGACCTGCTTGCGTGACCCGTGTGCCCTACCCCCCCAATTGTCACGGACAGATTTTGTTTTTCATATACTTGAAAAGCATCTCCATTTGCAAGGACATTTATTGGATGCTGTGAAGTTGGAGCTTTTGTCTAGAATTACACCTTCCTTTACATTATTAATGATGGTTTTATCACTTTGGATGTCTTTTTCATAGCTTTTTTAATATGAAGTCCTCAAGGCACACATGCAGAAAGATTGATATCCTAGAATATATATTTTATGTATGTTAACTTTAAGCTACTGAAAATTTAAAGGAGATATTTCACTTGTAAATGACACATTTTTAAAATTGATTTAAAGGTGAACTCCTCTTGGAATAAAGGTCATTTGTCTTTTAGGGTTCTTTTGGCGTTCATGTTCATAGGTGACTGCTTGGTGGACGCATATCAGCCAGCCACATTTTATTTTGTTCATGCACATTTTGCACAAATTTAAACATGCCTGGTGGTTTCTCAGCACAATCTCAATAGGAACAGCATAGAGCGGCAGATGGGTTTAGATCTTGCAAGACTTGTTCAAGCAGTGTCTTAGGATGTGCTCATTGCATTCCTTGCAGGGTTGCAAAGAAGTTACACAAATAAACCAGTGTGAGAAGAGTCTTTCATTTCTATTCAACTGGCAGGCCTTTGTGTGAGTTACCAGTGACAATAATGATCGCTTACAAGGGCAGTCGATGTGTCAGGGTCGAGGATAGGAGCGTGCATGTGTAATATGGAGGAATTCAGGGAGAATGGACATAGTCAGGATTGGAAGCCTTCAACTCTCTTCTCTTCATTCATGTATGAATTCATTTTTTGGGATTCTTTTGGTTCTCATACAGTCTATAAGACAATTGTCAGGCCAGGGTGCATTATGGGAAACATAGATGTTGCAAAGCTCTTGTCTTCAAACTTGAGCCATAAGGCACCAGCTATTCTACCCTTGGAACGATGATGGGGACAAAACGCAATCTGTTGGGACAATGTTAGTAACACAGGCAGCAGAACTTCAATCATGAGTGGGATGAAAGGGGGTAATGAGGTGGTGGGCGTGCAGTGACATTATTCAGTCCCACTCTTGTTCAGCCATGAGTGATACATCTTCTTGTCGTATTTTATGTTGGGAACTTGAGCATTTGTGAAATACTCACTGCATTCTTTGCATAAGTTTCATAGCTGAAGATCAATGTAATTCATGCATTTTGGTGTGGGATGGCAATGCATAATGGATCTGCATAATAAATGCACGATTAGTGGCTAATATATTAAATAGTGGGGCCCAAATTATGCATGTCAAGATAATGCAAGACAGATCTTTATTATGGTCAGTTTGTATGTATGCGCATTCTTGCAGCCACTATTACTTAGTATGCTGATCATTTTACGATCTTCAGCCTAATTGTATGTAAAGATTTATCCAGTAATGGTAGAGATCATTGTGCTATGCGTGATGACCCATACTGATTGAAGAATTTCTCTTTTGATGTTCCAATTTGTTAAGAAACTTGTGCTGAGAGAAACATCAGAGTTGCCATTGCTGAATTCCTATAAATGCATTACCTGGTTGTCATAATGATCCTCTGATTTCAGGTCAGTGGCCTGAACAAGCATGCAGCCAGGGAAGCTGAAGAGAAATCAAAACTCTTGTTCATGAAACTTGTTCCATGTCAGTAACTTAGAGAATACTGAAATGATTAGATTAGACTGACACATTTTACAGAAACCAACATGGCAACCTCCAGACTCTCCGTGCAGGCATTGTAGCTAATATTATTATTATTATACAGTATTTATATAGCGCCAAAAAGGTTTGCTCAGCGCTGTACATTATAGTGGGGGGCAGAACATGAGACAATACACGAGGGGTTCAAGGGCCCTGCTCTTTCGAGCTTACAATCTAGGAGATAATGGATTTGAATGAGGGAAGAAGAGAGGTTAGGGAACATAATTAAATAAGGTAAGTAGTGACTGCAGGACTAAGGTAAGTCTGCAAGAAATTCTGCACAATATCAATAGGTTCTGAAGCTGGTATTCAGCAGTTATTCATTGAAAAATCTTAGTTGCCAGGACTATCAAGTATTTTCTGAGTAATATGGATTGAGTGTGCGAATCTGGTGTTTCTGACTTTACACTGACATCACTTGCTGCTTGCTTGTTAAGGTTTAGTGATTAGAGGAGAGATCAGAGTTAGAGACTGGAAGGGAATTAGCAGAAGGTTGATAATAATTTTTTAATGGTTGAACTGGATGGACATCTGTCTTTTTTCAGCCAGACTAACTATGTAACTATGTATTTCCCTATGACAGGTGACCTTTAATGCATCAGTAGTTCACTGTCATTTGCGCCAACTGCACTTCACAAGGGTGAGCAAGCATCAGTAAAGTTTTAACAACCTGACTAAAGAGACATTTTCCTGTTTATCTAGCGGTTAGCTAACATGCCAGCTCTGTGGCGTATTCAACAGTGATTCTGTAAGCAGGAAACATCACACTGCCAATCTGGATTTTCTCATTTCTGCTGCTTTACAAAGCTTTACTACTCCATCAACATGTGCGTTGGCGTGATGTGGTGCTATTCATTCTGAATGACACCCCATTGTATTTTCTAAATGCATTTGCATTGCAGCTTGACACAAAACACGGCAACACACCTTTTCTGGTTCATTTTGCTGCATTAGGCAGCTTATTCAAGTAAATGGGCATAGCGGCACATGTGGCATAGTTAGCAGTTGAACTCATGTAGGCTAACTCAGCGCAACCATGTGAATGTGGCCTACAATGTTTCATGAGAAGCAAATTTCACCTGCCCCACAAAGATGATCAAGATGACATATAAAGCCATCCACAACACTGCCCCAACTTACATAACCGATCTTATCTCTAAATATCACCCAAATCGTACTCTCCGCTCCTCGCAAGACCTCTTACTCTCTAGCTCCCTTATCTCCTCCTCCCATGCTCGTCTCCAAGACTTCTCCAGGGCGTCACTCATCCTCTGGAACTCCCTACCCCAATCTTTCAGATTATCAACTACTCTACTTGCCTTTCGGCGATCACTGAAAGCCTTTCTCTTCAGGGAAGCCTATCCTGCCCTCTGCTAATTCTGGTATCCTCTACTCTTCCAACCACTCCATCCCCCACAGTGACTACCTTCTGTACCATTCACCCCGCCCTCCTAGATTGTAAGCTCCAAGGAGCAGGGCCCTCAAATCCCTCTTGTATTGAACTGTATTGTTACTGTATTGTCTCCCACTACAATGTACAGCGCTGAGCAAACCGTTGGCGCTATATAAATCCTGTATAATAATAATAATAATGTGTGTTTTCTCTACTATGTGCCAAAAAGTGGAAGCGTGGAATTGGATTAGTTGTATGTATGTTTTCTGTATACTCACTTGCTGTTGGTTACTACAATATGTATGTTTCAGTTATTCGTAAGAACACATTTTTATAGTCATACATTTAGGCCTCATGCACACTGGGCATTTTTACAGCTGCTGTTTTGGACGTCAGACATTTTTTTTTAGTTGCCTGTAAACTCCCCTTCATGTTATCCTATGTGTTCATGCACACATAGGCTTTTAGCAGCATTTTCTGGCAGCAGTTTAGTGGCAGAAAAAAAACCCTCTGCCAGTGCGTTCTGGAGCACCAGAGTTTTGGCAGAAAAAAACGCTGACAGCTCTTTAACTCTGCTAATCTCTACTAAACAACGGTGCCCAGCGTTTAGCAGTGTTTTTTTTTTTTTTTTCAATGGTTGTGAAGAAGAGGTCTGGGAAGCCGGACACCAGGTCCTTACCAAAGGATGAATCATCAGCTGTCAGTGGGGTTCCCTGCTGATAACTGAATGTAAACAAGAAAAAAAAATCAGCAATACAGCCCTTTGGGTCTGGTATTGATTTTAAGGGGAGCTCCACCCCAAAATTAAAGAGAGAAAAAAAGGCGTGGGGACCCCTCCAAAATCCATACGCGACCCTTATCTGCAACCTGACAGGTCAGGAAAGGGGGGGGAATGAGCGAACGCCCCCTCCCCCCTCCTGAATCATTCCAGGCCAAATGCCCTCAACATGGGGGGGTTCTGCTTTGTGGCAGGGGAGGTCTCCCCCCAAAGCACCTTGTCCCCATATTGATGAGGACAAATGCCTCTACCCCACAACCCTTGCTGGTGGTTGTGGGGGTCTGCGAGTGGGGGGCTTGTCGGCATCTGGAAGACCACTTTAACAAGGGGGCCTCTAGAGCCCACCCTCGCTTTTTCCCCCCTCCCCCCAATGTGAATCCATATGAGGTATATGGTATCTCTACTAATTAACCAAAAAAGTGTGAAAAGTAAATAAAAACACTACACAAGTCCTTTATTAAAAAAAAAAAGTCCCCCATGTAGATCCATCATCGATCACGACGCCATCCAGTGATGTCAACAGGAGACCCCGCCCCCTTGTGACAACACTGACCCAGCATGCCCCTGTTGGTGAACCCCATGCCATTTTTTCACTTTTTTTTATTGCCGGTAATGTCTTTTTAACAATGTTTTTTTTCCCACTGACAGCTGATGAATCATCCGTTAAGAACAGAGCAACCGGCTTCCCAGCCCCTCTCTTTACAACAGTGGCCCCTCCTTATCGCTGAAGCTACTAAACACTGCTAAATGCCAGCAAAAACGCTAAAACATTAGCGTTTTTTGTCCAGCGTTTTTAAAGCAGTTTTGAGCTCTTTTAGTGTGCATGAGACTTTAAGATAATCTGTTGATTGTTCATGAATTTAATAATTTCAGATTTTCTTTGGATAACATTAATTCAGCACAAGGATGATTTTGATTGATTGAGCTCAGTTGGAGTTTCCACTAAACTGACTGAACGTTCTTGACTAGCCATTTATTTATTGGACTGCTCATTTAGTGAAGACAATTTCTGAAGGAGCCAGTTGTCATATTGAAATGGCATTGCTATGCGTATAGCTAGCATTAAAGATCTGACTGCAGAAATGTAAAAGTGAATGAAAAGAAATCGATCATTGCTGAATATGCTCCTTTTACTTCACAATTTTCAACATAGTAATGAATGGACTTAAAATGGTGAGTTACAGAAGATTTGTAACTACACAGAAAACCTGTATAGTGATCAATGTACTTTGTGAGTTATGGAGACTTCATTCATACAATCAATGCTTGTGAACTGCTGAGTTACTGGAGGGCTGCATTCAAACAGTAAACTGCATTATAGTAATCAATACAAATAGCATAAATATCACCTTGTATTGGCAGGATAGGATTTAAACAAAACATATAAAGAAGGGGAAATTTATAGTACCATATATCCTGGAAATTAGTGAAGCCCCAGTTGAGTATCAACAATTTAAAAAAAAAAATGCTTTCTGCTAAGCCAGGCTTTCTTAACTAGGTTTCCATTGGGATTCTTCCACAGGTTGCTAGGTGTTCCATGAGCAGATTGATCTCCCACTTGCATAGGCCACCAGTGTAAGGGGGCAATTTCCCACTAACCTCCAATGTAAGGGTCACTTCTACACTTTATCTCCAGTTTTAAGAGGCTTTTCTCCATTCACCATCAATGTAAGGGGGGAATTTCCCACTGACATCCAATGTAATGGATCACTTCTACACTGACCACCCATGTGAAGGAACATTTTTTGTTTGACTACTAATGTATGGGGACACAGACAACTATTGTAGGAGGATACTACCATTGTCACCGTTTGTGTTTCTTTTCCGGCCATCGTTATTTGTTTTATGTGATTATTATTACCATGTGGAGCAGGCTAGTTACACCTAAAATGTTCTATGGCTTACTGATCATGCTAATTTTCTGTTCAGTAATTTTTTTAGGAGGGTTTTCTTCGATCTCAACATTATCTCAAAGGTTTATTTGGGGTAAAAGGGTTAAGCTGTCAGGCTTGTTAGGAGCAGTAATACAGTAATAGTAGTAATATGGTGGAAGGATTAAAGGAAACACACTGGCCCTGCCCTGCCAACTCATTAAAGTAGAACTATAGGGAAAACTTTTTTTTTTCCATTTTGGATAGAGCAAGGGAGGGTTACATCCCCTGCGAGATATTTTTTTTTGCCATCTGTATCCCATTGCAGAGATTTTTCTTCACTTCCTGTCCCATAACCAAACAAGAAGTGAGAGAGAATCTCTGCAAATTAAGGGAATTCCTTGGGGACCCCCAGGTCAAAAGAACTAGAGTCCCCATTGGAAGATTTTCTCTTTCTTGCATTTCTGGGCACAACTCAAAATTTGGTATTTTCTTTTACTTTCACTTTTCAATGGTAAATAGGACAAATAGGGTGAATATCCCTAATAAGGACACAGACAGTAATAAAAACTGGCAAGCCTTCTAATCTTCCTCCAATCCAAAACTAAAAAAAAAAGTTTTTGCCTTTAGTTTCATCCCGAAAATCGGAAACGTCGTTAGCTCGGTAATCCGATGATGCCATCATTGATTTAGAAAATTAGCCGACTAAGTCATAAAGTTCACCCCATATAACATGCAAAACTTCTGTTCCTTCCAGGTCACGGCTCATGCGCATATTCTTTTCGAAAAGAACGATCGTACGGCCGGCCTTATACTTTAACATTGTTTTCCAGGCCCTTAAACATAATGACGACTTAGTTGGATACATGTTGGTGACCAGAAGGACTTTGCCTTGCTGCCCTGAATGTGATTGTGAATACTAAAGCTTGGCATTCACAGCTATAAATACATTCACAGCAAAACTGAAAATATATCAAAACTCAGAAATATAAATATAATGTTATTGAGTTATCAACCGATCAGCTTTAACCAATGAAAAATGATTTGATGTTGCTGAATATTTTGCATAGTAGATAAAGTGAGGCTTGATGTGGCAAATTATGTGTGCCTAGAGGCTCCAGTTATGCATGTCTTCTTTATAACTAAAATGTAAACACATTTCCCTGTTTTTATCCTTTTATAGACTCTGCAAGTACAGAAAAATACCAAACACCTGTTGATCTGCTAGAAATGCTTTCACCTCATGTGTTGTGTGGTGGGCTGTCATCACGGCAAGTTTGTGAACTCCGTGGTGTCAGTGCTGCAGCCCAGTGGTCTTTTTTGCTAAATTACTCAAACCCCACAATGTTCTTCACAATGCAGGGGCTGATCATTCTTTAGTCCTAAGATAAGAATTGGGAAGGCTAATTACATCCCCTGCATGAGTGCACAGGACACAACTTTAAGGTTCTGACCCATTTTTTTTATTTGCATTTATTGAACAGTTAAAATAAAACCCTTTCTGGTATATTTTCCAGACCAAAAGGCAGAAAGTAAAAGAAGTTCACTGATAGGGTTTACATACACAGCAGAATTTTAGCAGCATGGAGTCCCCAAATACCCTTGCATTCATTTGCAAGTATACACAGCATACTTGAGCTTTATGGCAGAAAAACCTTCCAGTGTGCTGACTTCCAGTGAAGGAAGGTCCATGTCCCCCATGTAACTTTGTTGCTACCACTGAAGAGGGAGGGGGTATAGACACGAAAATGTTTAGGTTGTTGGTCCCAAACTACAAAATGATATTTGGTTACATTTCCTCAGTTTGAGTTTCACATATTCCTCCAGTTTATGGCCAGTCCAGGCACTCAATACACCCTATTACCTACACCTGTCCAAAACGACCATCGGATACCCATTCAAATGCAACTTGCATTCCCACAAGATTCACAATCTTTTCTTTTTTTCAGCCTCTGTCCAAGACTGAAAACCCTACATCTTTACCTGGGTGGTTGTTAGAAAGCATGATTCATTTGATGTTTACGTAATCCTTTTAAAATTTGACTGTGCCTACGATTTTGTATTTGTACATCCCTACAATTTCTTTTCAATAAAATATTATGGAAACCAAAATTTCTACATATGAAGCCATTATTGTTTTTATCTCAGTTTTAGATTTTGTCTTTGTCTTTCAGCCATGGGCAGAAGACGCATCTTTTCATCTTTTAGAAGTTGATTTTTCAGCATGGATGAAAAGAGACCCTTGTTCCTAATATCCACCTGCCTCATCGAAGGCTTAGATGCCAATCTTATTTTCTTTCTCTCTTTCTCAATTCACTTTGCGTCTAATCATGACTCAGTGGGGCTACTGCTGTACGACCTTGGCAAGCTAAAGCAGGAGGCAGCTTCAAACCGTTTCATTAGTTTAAGAGCAATCAATACTGTCATCTCAGCCCTTAGAACGGCTCATTTTATTACAGCTGAAATGTGCTGGTATGTGCTGTTTTTAGAGCAGAAAAGTGAACGCGTTCAATTTAAGGCCTCGTGCTACAAACAGTATTTTACAGAGAAAGTACTGGAAACAGAACTCCAGCCAAGCAGCTAAATACTCCTATATACTGCATATACTATTAAAGCTGCCACATACTTGCAATTCTGCTCAGCCAGTCTTATGGTTTACACATCCTGCCACTCCACAAGCTGGGAGGGTGGCACTACTATCCATTGTTGCAGATCTACCAGTTTCTGTGTAACCTACCTGTAAACTTTTAAAAGGCATCATCACATTAATGTTAGCTACCTAATTGATTCCCCTTCCGGACTTGAAATGGTTGTAAAGGTTAAAGTTTTTTTTAACCTTATTGCATTCTCTGCATTAAGATAAAAACCTTTCATGTGCAGCTCCCCCCACAGCACCACCACTAAATACTTACCTGAGCCTGATCTCAATCTAGCACTGTGCCCATGAGTGGTGCTGCTCTCTCTCTTGCTTCATTGGCTCAGAGACAGCAAAGGAAGCCATTGGCTCAGAGACAGCAAAGGAAGCCATTGGCTCCTGCTGCTGTCAGTCAAAGTTAATAAACAGAAAGTAGAGGTTGGGGCTGAGCTGCACTGTTTGTCTATGGACGCACAGAGCCAGCTCTGGAGTGAGCCTGAAATTCTACCCCCATAGCAAGTGCAGACTGTGACGGACGCGGGATTGCTGCCACTAATATGCGACGATCCCACGATCGCTGTCACCAATATGTGACGGACGCGGCGTCAGACCCCTGAACTTCTCACTAAACTCCTTACCAAAGGACTGGCCAATCGGAAGCCGCGATGTCACGTGCGTAACAATGCCACACCCTGCTGCACCCGGCACAACAATAAATAGCAAAGAGATAACAGGGAGAGGTTAAAGGGTTAAAGTACTTGCCAAAGTCCTGGGTTAGCAGATCAAGTTTCAGAGCGAACGGGTACAGGTCTCCCCAGGTGGTATTGATATTAAAATGGAAGAATTCTTCAACTTGCCTCTTTTAAGCCTGACAGCCCAATTTGTAGTTCCCCAGCAGGGGGTGTCTCTGAAGTCAAGGACCAATGCCTCATTTAGTGAGGGGTGGTCTGGGCGGATACCTCAACTAGAGCCAAAATCTCTCCTAACTCATATTTTGGCTCATAACTTTCCATATGCATAAGTGACACTCCACCCGCGGGTAGATTATTATGCAGACACGTCTGAGGATTGATTAGATATGAATTATGAAATTCTACACTGAATGGTTCACGAGATCTACTTTTTGCTTTTCTATGTATTCCAACCACAAAGAGTAACCTATCAAACTGTTTGCCTCCTCTTGGCCAATCTGATGATATGCCTGGTTTTTATGTAAGTCTCATATTCCAAGATATGAGACATAGGCGAAAAATGGATTTTTAAAAGTGTTAGCTGGTCCCACCTTCCTTGGAATGTCTCTGAACTCCTGGGAAGGCTTTCTGTAGCTTTTACGAGGTGCTACATTTTACAGGTTCTTTGGACAGTGAGGCCCCAGCTCCCTTGGGGGTCCTATAGCTCTGGCCTGTGACACTTTTAACACACACACACTCTGCCATATGTCACTGTGCCTCTCAGAGAGGTAGGGGGGAAAGAATGAGGGGAGAAAATGGAGATGCTAAACAAAATGGAGGCTGCGTCCTGCCTCTGGTGCGCACGTTTGTGACACAGACACTTAAGGGGAGGGGTGGAGAGCACCGGTGAGGAACCCCAGAAGGAGAGGATCAGGGCTGCTCTGTGCAACATTTCACAGAGCAGACAAGTATAACATGTTTGTTATTAAAAAAAAAAAACAACAGAAAAAGCTGAACCTTTACAATCACTTTAACATTACTGAAGTAATTCAGAAATGTCTTATATTTCATAACCTCCAAGACTTATACTAGCCATAGATGGCTAGAATTATGCCCGTTCAGTCCGTGGTCTGAACTAGAAGAATCCATTGACTCTTCCATCCAGCTAAAAACCTGAATGGAGGAATCTCCACAGCTGTCTGTATAACTAAACAGTGACTATACCTGATGGGATGCATCTGATTGAATGCGTTTACTGTTCAGTTGAAATTTTCCACACGGCTCAGTTGATTTTTTTTACTTTTGTTGAGGTAGGTTGTGTGTGCAGGGCCCCCTATGGCTCAAATTCAATTCCCCTATGGCCAGCTTTGGTCTTTTGATCTTCTGTGCCAGGGAATTCTAAAATGAATGTGATTTCAGTTATTCTAGCAGTATTTTACCTTAAATAGTTTTTATATTAACATTTAACTGGACAGGTTGTTTTTGATATTGGCCTTTGCTTTTCCAATTAATGTTTACAAGGATACTTGATTGTTACTAATTCTTCACTGTACATTTTGCACCGTTTTTTCTACTGGTAATCTAGGAAAAGCCGATACAAACAAGCCTCTTGTGGCCAAATTATCGCCTTGAATGGCAGAACACTTAATTGGTCACACTGAATGTTTTTCAAAAGGAATGAACAAGGTTTGTGGTATCAGGGTTGCATAGCATTAGTGATTTTTTTTAACTGGGTTGGCGGCAGTAGCCCATTGGACGTTTGTCACACAGAAGCCAAGTATTCAGATTGTAAATGCTGTCCCAAGAGCTGTTGCTCAAAGCTCTTGCCAGTCAGTCCCTTTTAACCCTATAGCACATGCTTTTTGAAAAATACTATTAAAATACCATTAAACAGCCTCATCTAAAGTCTAGAATGCTGTACACTAAACCTGGTATGTGGAAAGATTGTCAGCCCTGCCAGAGTGACTGCTCCTCGCCACTGTTTACAAATGGCTGCCGGTGGGACAGATCCCCAATGATGTGATCACTGTGATAACCAATCACAGTGATTGCATACCTGAGAAGTCCATGTAATGCCTCTGACCTTAGGATCTTTTAAATGGTTGACTCCCACTATTGATTAAAGATAGTGGGTGGAGCCGCGTAAATTATATCTTTTGGATGCCCAGTTGGCCACTGGAGCATAATAAAAGGATTTATGCTGCTTTACGCACCTTTGATGAGTTAAGAATGGACTTTTTGTTTTTAGATTTTTGATCAAAGTGATGCCATGTAAATGAATGCCTTTTAATGGTTGATAGGAAAGATTTGAGGGCAATATCCACTGAATATTTTTCCACAAAAGAAAGATAAATACCTGTTGAAGAAGCCCAGCCTTAGAACAAACATAGAAAACTTGTAATAGCCCTATGCCACTGGAATGCACTTTACACTAAACCTTTAATAGCTTGTATCTTTGTAAATGTCGTGTCATAGATCGCTGATGCACACCTGCATCCTTCAATCCTGTATGTAAACAGATCCCATTGAGTTTACATTGCAGGAGAAGAGAGCCACTGGTCATGTAAACAGCAGCGCACCGGTATTCTACATTGAACATCTGCTCTGACCCTGTTCAGTCTCCAGCAGGATGCTTGGAATATCAGGCATGCTTGTGTCCAGCCGTGTTTCATATTTTTTGAGCATTTACAAGTGTAGCAGCTGTGCACAAGACAGATACGGGTCGTGAGTTCACGTAATATTTGTGCTGTGTGCAAGTTTCATTGACATTTTCAGAGATTGTATTTCACAAATTATTTTTTTAAACAGACATGTGCGGATCGGTCACAGACTGCGCCAAAGGATTTGAGGAATTTCTAACCGGCTCTCGAGGTATTACATACAGCTGATGCTACTGTCGAGGTTTTCTTGTGGAACCCCATTAAAAACTTGATGAAAAATATTTCTGTTTACAAGTTTTTGATATAGAGAAGAACTGTGGCCTCCCATTAAAAATGTGTTTCAGCACTTATAAGTTCATCTGCACATACAATTTTCTCTTAATGCCCCTGCAAAGTCCCACAGATACCTGCTGATCTGACCAGTGATGTCCGCGTAATGAAGCTTCCTGTGAAGGGGTGACAACAATGCTGCACTGCTTCTGAATTCAGAGAAGAGTTGCCACTCTCATGTAGGCTTTGCCTGCTTGCAGTACAGTAGAATGTGCAGATGTTTCAGGGGTCTTGGCTATCTGTATTGTCACTACTGATTCATAAAGTGGTAGTTTGTCAGTTAGCACCTGGCCACTCCTAGTCCGGCCCACTTCTTTTTTGGTTTGACAGCACTGCCTCTGTTGCTGAAATCTGAAGCTGCAGTGTCTTGGTGGACGAGCGAGTGATGACACAAATGATGATGATGGCTTGTGTATCACATATTAACCGGATTTAGGGCTCGTTTGGTTTGTCATATAGAACAGGAGATTACTGTTGATTTTATAGCTTTGTGAAATCCAGGAAATTGCAGCAAGCTATACTTCTTGTTGCATAAGGGAAATTCACTTCAAAGACCTACCCACTTCCAAAATTAAAAATGAAAAGGTTTTTGTTGGAGTTCCACTTTAATAGCACACAGTATATCACATTATTTCTAAAGCTGTCCACCTCACAATCTGATTATACGATCTTCTTTAAATGTGCAAGTAAGGGCTTCATGTACACTGCAGCTGATAAAGTTACGTTTAGGAGCTGCTCAGCGGTTTTTTTTTAGCAGCCCCTGAACTCTCCCTAATGTTTTCCTATGTGTCCATGTACACATCGTCGTTTACAATCGTTTACAGGCAGTTGAGTTTACAGTCGTTTATTTTAACTCCGAAAACTTCCGTTCAGCAGTAGATTGTATCAGCGTTTCAAACGCAAAACTCTGCTAAACGCGTGTATAGGCGTTTGTGGTTTAAATTTTTTTTTAACTCTTCCATTTCCAGATGCTGTCCAGAGCCCTATTATGAAAAATGCATGCAAAGTGTTTTCCCGGTACTCAAATGGACCCGGTACACCATACTTTGAGGTTTTGCATGAAAGAAAGTATGTTAGACACTGCTGCAATAATTTCTGCACAGAAATGAGCTGGAACACATCCAAACACCACAAAAAAAAAAGACAGCTAATCTCAACAAATACTGCTCTCTCTGCTTCTGCTCTCTATTTTTCCTCAAAATGTCTGAAATAGTTCATTTTTTTTTACTGTTTTTCAGTGCTTTCTTGGCATTTTGGAAGGTCTCCTGAGGTTATCTTAAAAAGTGCAAATGCTCATAAACGCGATATGCTAAACAGCCGTTTTTTAATCTACGTTTTCTGCCAGTTTCCATCATTCAGAAGTGGCCTAACTATGTAGTGTAAGGGATTCCTGGGTAAAAATTTTGGATATTGTTTAGGCAGACCCTCACAATAAATAAATGTTGTTTTTAAAAGGCATTGTAAAGTTATATTGTAGTGTGTGGGACCAGTTTTGAAAAGGACAGAAGTAATGGAGTTTAAATTTATTGGAAAAAAAATACTTTACCTCTTTAGCAGACATTATGCAGTGCAGGGCCTGACACCCTAAAAATGCTGTCTATGTCAGAACCATTAAATGAATAGCTTTGGCACTCTAATAGAATATAAAATTGTAATTTTTTTATTCCACCTGTTCTTTAGCATGTATTATTCTCGTAGACTTCACACAAATGTCTCCACAGACACAATAATCAGTAGAAGCAGTTTTTGGAGCGCTACAAGTTACACCTTTAAGTGGAGACAGGCTTGTTCATCCTGATCTTCAAGGCTCCCAGATACATTATTTTCCACGGCAAAGCTTCCTGAAATCAAATCCCACTGGGCAGACAAGCACTCAGGCAGTCCCTTGGTATACATGACATGAACAGTTAACCCAGTTTTTCTTAGTGAACCTGCTAGTATCTTTCATATTATTACGGTTGGCTGACACTGAGGTACTGAGTGCCTGAAATGCTACCTGCTGCTGGAGGGATTGAGTACTGGTCTTGTCATCCGTATTGTTAATTTATGCTGCACTTTCAGAGATACAGCTTGTCCTCCGGAAGAGTCATAAATCCTGGCCTTATAAACGGCAAAGATTACAAAGGATCACTCAATGGTATAGCATGTTTTTTTTCCTCCTTAAAGCAGCTCATAGATTATGCAATTTTCTTTCCATCCACCATGGATGGATGGAAAGAAAATTGCTTGGTTCCTCCATCAACACAGTCAGCACTTTTGTGTTCTCCCAGCACGGAGACTTCCCTGCCAGCAGAACACAATAATCACTGCTGCCAGAAATAACCGCCTGCAGTGATCGCATTAAAAAAAATACATCAAGCTGGTCCTTCGATCGACTTCAGTGCAGCCAGCTTATAGATGGATCGAATCTTGGCCAATCCCTGCTGAACCGGCTGAGATTCGATCCATCTATGGCTAGCTTAAAAGGTTCATAATTGGCACAAGAAAGGGTTTTTTTTTTTTTTTTTTTTTTTTTAATTTTCTTCTTATGTGCTCTATCTACAATTTGGATTATTTATTGGCATTTTGCAAAAAACAAACTCAAGTCTTGAATGTGCAGTTCCATCAAAGTTGTTCTGCACAATTTGGTTGTAGTGGAGCAAATACCAATCTTGAAGTTCTTTTGCTGCCTGCCACCGTGGAATCACTTGAATCCTTAGCACAACCCTAAAAGTGTGAGAACTTGATTTTTCAGATGAGATGTCTCACAGACCCCCATAAATTCTTGAGAGGTCACATGAGATCTTTCTGCTAGGGTTACAGATCACAGAGAAACCTGTAAGGAAGCTGAACCTTGCTCCACTCCATACAGAAATGGCTTTTTAAAGGGCAATTTTTAATTTTTTTAAATCCATGTTATATCTGTTACATTGCTATTCAAGCTTTGTTTACAAATAAACATTCAGTACATGACAAAGCATACTTCTCTGGGATCTCTAAACCAACAGCAATGTAGAAGCTGCCAGTCTTGAGGCATACTTTGTGACTTGCTGCTTTTGGGGTGTCAATAACAATGTATGGCAGCACAAGTGCAATGTAAAATTTTTGGGAGTCTCGTGAATATGTGCAAATTCATGCAATTTTGCATTCATTCACATACTACTGTAGTGTGCATGTGGCTAAACGGAGAACATACTTTCAAAATATTTATATTTTAGACCTGAGAATAAACTTAAAATTATTGATAATGATTTAAATGATGACAGTTTTATTTGATGTTGAATCTGTTTTGGGTTAAGTAGCTTTTATATGAATTTGAGGTTAAAATATGTAGGTAGATATGTAGGTGGTTGGGTCTGGTTCTTGTAGCATAGAGCCCCTAGTGCGGAGCTCCCTAAGACATTGGCTTTTTCCTCCTTTGAATACATTTTAAGGCACAAATTTTTCATCTTTTCACCACTCTTATATGAGGACAGTTACTTTCATTACACCTAATGTATACTCAGATATTTGTTCTGTATAATATATTGTTTATTAGGAAGAAATCTTGAACTCTGAACCCATCATAAGCCCCTTTTGATTTACGTACTCTTGGTGGAGAAGCCATCCTGTAACTTCCTTGACAACATTGCTGTTTTTGTTGTGCCCATCTTATAATACCTACCAGTTTTGTAATGTAGTAAAAGAATCTATTTAAATAAGAACGCTTATTTTTATATAACAAGATACAGCTTGATGGTGCAAAATATCACTGACGCACTGGGTTTGTTTCAAGTGTGCCCATCTCACTTCAAAGGCTTTAAGATTGAAGGATGTAATGGTAATATGGACTGGATGTTGGCCAGTTAGTCCAAGTGTCTCCTCCTTTAGTGTCTGGCTTATTAGAGTGGTTTGCCATTACCTGGCATCTCTTTTTATAGTAAAGTTTGGGTGCCAGGTAATGTATCTAATTTCACTTTTGTCCCCCACTTTGCTGGACATGGTTGTTGACTGTGTTACGCAACGGATCAGTCTTACAGTTTTACCATGATAGCTCCGTTCAGTCATTCTAGATCATGCTTATAGGCTGAAAGTTTTATTGGCCCGATGTAAGGGTTAAAACAGTAATTTCTTTTATTTTCTCTACTGTGTTGAAAATTTGTAAAGATCAAGCTGCAATTTACACTGATCGAGTTGTCAACCCACATTGCATCTGCCTTGTACTATACACACTCATTTTCAGGAATGACAAAATTCAATAAAACTATTCTAGGATGTGCTGAAACCTCAGTAGAGAAAATGCTGTGCTCCTGACCAGCCTGTGCAACATGAAAGTAAAGAGTAGCCTCAGCCTGCATGTCTCCACCCATTGGCGCGTTTCGCCCCGATAACCGGGGCTTATTCAGGATGTGGTTGTGTAAAATATTCATGCAGATTTAAAGTAAACCTGTGATGAGAAAAGATGGGGGGCTAACACAGATGTTTTCTTTCTGAAAATACTAGTTGCCTGGCTTTTTTTGCTGAACCTCTGGTAACAGTACTTCGATTCCCTGAGCAAGAACTGGTATGCAGTTATTGAAAGTCAAAGAAAAGGCAGAAGAGTGGTTAAAAGTATTTAAAAATTAATTTCACCCTCCCTCACTTTTTTTTTCTTTAAATCTTTTTCCTTCATAACTATATTCACACTCCCACCAAACCCAGAGTAGCTCCACAGTGATCGCTGATTCACAGTCTCATGCAATGTCCTGCACTGTCATCTTTTTCTCTTACGTAATCAGGGAGCCAGCTGTCTCTTCTTGGTTCTTTCAGCCAGCCCTCTGATAATGCACATGGGCAGCAAGTCTTCATCTGGCTGCAAGAACCAGGAAGTGGCAACTGGCCCCATGATGAAGTGACACGATGCATGTGCTGTAGAGCAGGCCTTGAAATTTCCACTCGCCTGCTCGTTAATGGTGGGGACGAGTGTGTCCCCCAGGGCCGTCTTGCTGAGCAGGCTTGGAGCTCAGGCTGGATCTGTCATTGACACTGGGAGCCATCAGACTGCTCAGCACAGTGAAAGCAAAGGAAGGAGTGTGTGCTGTGCTCTCTGCCTCCCCCTAGAGTGCAGTACCTGGCTCTGTGAGTTAACAACGAAGTACTGCAACTTTTTATAGGGTGTGTGTCTGTGTTTGCATGTACTTGTGTCTGTGTGTATGTACATGTATGTATCTGTACATGTGTCTGCGTGTATGTACATGTACGTGTGTGTGTACGTGTGTGTATGTGTGTGTGCATGTACATGTGTGTGTTTTTGTGTGCATGTACGTACATGTGTCTGTATGTACATGTGTCTGTGTATGTATGTACATGTGTCTGTGTGTGTGTACATGTGTCTGTGCGTGTGTGTATCTGTGTGTATGCGTGTCTGTATGTGCCTGTGTGTATACATGTGTCTGTATGTGTGTGTACATGTGTCTCTGTGTGTGTGTATAGGTGTCTCTGTTTGTGTGTGTTTGTTGGGGGCGAGTAACTCTTAAGGCCTGGCTAGTAGCTCAGGACTTGAAATTTTAAGCCCTGGTGTAGAGTACTGTGAGGCCTCCTGGGACAACTAGCATGGTACTCCAGGAGGCTGCGGGCAATTTGGTAAGTCGCCTAGATGAGAATCCTGGAAGCCTGGCGAGGTCTCCCCAAAAAAGTTTCCCACTGAAAGATTACCTCGTCGTTCCTGTTCTGGTGACCGCTCAAAAGTTTGGATTTCCCATCACATTCTTTCTTATTGATAGTCATTGCCAGAATAAATAGAGGGGTGAACATGGACAGAAATTAAAAATTGGTTATAATGCTTTTATCCAAAACTAAGAAAACAGGTTCGTCTATGCGTATAATTTAAACAAGAGGTTAAGAATAACAACCAGACAGCTAGTATTTTCAGATGGGAGCTTAGCAGTGGCAGCCCCGTTTTTTTTTTCTGGACTGGTTTCCTTTAAGTTACCAAGGTGACAAACTCTAGTCTTATTTTAAACGTTTGTGTAAAATGTTTTTTTTTTCTTTTTTTAACAATCCTTCTTAAATTACATTCTCCAAGAGAATCCAAGTCATTGCAAAATGCACAATGCTCAGTTAAGTGCCATTCATCCTGAATAGCATCCAAAAACATGCAAATTTGCTGCAATTGTGGGTAAAATCATGCCTGGCTCAGGGCCAAAATTTGGTCCCTGAGCTTCTGTGCCACAACAGACGTGCATGGGGCAGTCCATTCAAGTGAAAAAGTTGCAAGTGGGAACACTTGTTCCTGCTATGTATTATGTGAATGGGGCCTTATAAACCAATTGCTAGTAACTAATTATATTTATAAGGTAGCAGTGGTATGGCCTTACTGTAGCCACAGTGCTACTTTGTGATAAATAAAAATGCACATTTATAAATCACAGTGGCTTGCTTTACAAATATGCATTCCAATGGATACAAGGACCTGGAAGGAGGAGAACCTGGTTGTGTGACCTGTCAGCCATGTGATGGAGTTCCCCATGCAGCATTAGGCAGGGAGTAAACTATGGGACCGTGAAGGTTTCACGCTGCGACCAGTATATATATGGTTTATGTCGATGCAGTATGGAGCGAACCCTACGGTGTCCAGCAGGAGCGAACACTGTGGTTTTTGCTTTCCTTAAAGTAGCAAGTGATTGCTATACAGATGGAACAAATGGCTGTGTATGGTGTGTGCCTCAATATTCACATATATATCAATGACTCTTCCATGATCACACAAGGCCATGATCGGCCATTGATTAACCGATACTATCTTTTAAATCCTGCATGAAGTTCTCTGCTTCTGTTCTACAAGATATCAGCTTAGACAATAAGGAGAATAATCTAGTTCACTTTCTATTACTAAATCTCCTGGTGCACATAAAGTATGGGTTTCCCTCTCTTTTATGATACATAATTCAGGAGGTCTTTGAAGATGCCGTGCGTTGTAATGTCTCTTTTTACAGTGTTGACATCCATTGGCCTTCTAATCTCCCGTAATAAAATGCCTGGATTTTTTTTATCACTTTGAAATCTGAAAGACCATCAACTTTCGGGGACATTAAAAGGGAGTAAGCGTTATTTAAGCACTTAGAGGATGATATGATTCAAGACTAATATGGTTAGCTATATCCTTAACATAAACATGCAATAGGCATTACACAGCCATGGACTGCATTACTAGACAAAAACTGTTTCCCCTTGCCAGTGACCATAGTTGGAGATGACAGAGGTGTTCATTTCTCTGTAGTAAGGGAGATTTGCTCTACATTTTTGTTTTTTAAGGAACAGCAACCTTTTAAATGATGATGTGTTTTCCAGAAAAAAAATCAGTGAGCTACCAAAAAAAGATATTTGATTTATACTAGAAACATTCTGCACATAGTATAGAGAACTTCAAATATTTGCAGGGGTTTAGCTCTAGAGTTGTACAAACACACAAATATAAAACTATCACTGTGAAAATCTAGGAGTGTGTGACAAGCCATAAAACACTTAGAAATTCTGCCTTTACATTTATGCTGTCCATATGTGGCTTGAATTTGGTCCGATTCCTACTGAATTGGCTGAAATTTGAGCCGCGGATGGCCCTGTCAGCACCATCCGGCTTGATAAACTTCGAAAGAGCAGGCAAAAAATTCTTGGCAGCCAGTCAGATTTGGTCTGGGCAGCACAGTGGCTTAGTGGTTAGCATGTCTGCCTTGCAGTAAATGGGTCATGGGTTCGATTCCCAACCATGGCGCCTCCTGCATGGAGTTTGCATGTTCTCCCTGTGCTTGCGTGGGTTTCCTCCGGGTGCTCTGGTTTTCTCCCACACTCCAAAGACATGCTGGTAGGTTAATTGGATCCTGTCTAAACTGGCCCTAATATGTGTATGTATGAATGTAAAGTTAGGGACCTTAGATTGTACACCCCTTGAGGGTTAGTGACTGATGTGAATGTTCAATATATTTGAGTAAAGCGTTGCGTAAATTGACGGCGCTATATAAGTACCTGAAATAAATAAATTCATAAATTTGGTCACTGTTTGGGGATTCAAAGAGCCCCTTGAGCAGCGGCTGTCAGAATCCAACAGCTGGCAATGGAGATTCCTCTATCCACACTGCTTAGTGTGTCTAGAGCAGGGGTGGGCAAACCTTTTGACTTGAGGGCCGCAATGGGTTCATATATTGGACCCGGGGGCCGGACTAGCTGCTGGCCAGCCCAGCCACTACCATGCCATCCATAGTAAGTGTAGTAATATTCCCCCATAGTAAGCATAGTAATTCATCCCCCATAGTAATTCATCCCCCATAGTAATTCATCCCCCATATAGTAATTCATCCCCCATATAGTAATTCATCCCCCATATAGTAATTCATCCCCCCTATAGTAATTCATCCCCCCTATAGTAATTCATCCCCCCTATAGTAATTCATCCCCCCATAGTAATTCATCCCCCATATAGTAATTCATCCCCCCTATAGTAATTCATCCCCCATATAGTAATTCATCCCCCATAGTAATTCATCCCCCCTATAGTAATTCATCCCCCATATAGTAATTCATCCCCCCTATAGTATTTCATCCCCCATATAGTAATTCATTCCCCATATTGTGTCAATTCACTTACCTTTGCTCCGCGCGTTCCTTTCGCCGTGTTCCCGCGCCGTTCCGGTCTTCAGGGCGGACTGTGAGAGGAGAGGAGTTCGTCACGCTGCCCCGCCTACATCCTGACAGCCAATGTTTGCCACGCTCCGCGGGCCGGATTAAAAGGTCCGGCGGGCCGTAGTTTGCCCATTGCTGGTCTAGAGGAACCTATTGATTTCTCTCATTCGGCCTGCAGGGCTTAAAGTATATGGCTAACCTTATATTGGCTATAGATGGCTCAGGTTTTAAGTGATTCCTGCTGAATTGGACAAAGTTTGCACTGGGGGGCAGCCCTGCAAGCAGCACTCAGCTCAACAAAAAGTTAATTTAAAAATTGACTGTAAGGGGTGGAAAATTATTTGTGTGGATGCAATGATCTGAGGGATTTTTTTTTTCAACTTGCTGATTCATTAAAAAAACTCAGTGTGTATACCCTGCTTCAGCCTGGGTGCAGAGTAAACATAGACCATGATTTTGTAAAACGTTACCTGGGTAGAGCCTGGGGAAATGAAAAAGTTGTTACATCTATCCTTAACATGTATGACAAACCAGTCTTGTTTTGCCATCCTGCAACATTGGAACCCATTAACCGCACAGCTCTCTGAGAAAAAGTAACTCCTCACATACTTTGTGAATGAGCTCCCCCAGCTTCACAGCATGACCTCTTGCCCTGTGACTTCTCTTCTTTTGAACCATATTCCCCCTTTGTTCATTGTTTAATGTCTTAATGCACTTGAACTGAAGAGTCAAAAGAGTGCATTTATCAAGATGAAACTCGTTCAGACGAGCAAAGCACCTTTAGAATTGCTTTTTCTCTCTTCCTATTTACTAAAGATTTCCTTCAGGCTTAGTAGAGCCATGTTGAACGTGCTTGTGACATTTTATTTCTAGAGGGAATTGTTCTGCAGTTCTCATCTTCTGTAAGCCGTAATAAATATTTTATTATTTTGTTTTATTCCTTTGTAAGATATGCCCTATTTTTATCTAGCGTTTTCTGACGTAGTTACAGAGAAACCTCTACTCATGTACATTTTTTTAACTGAGGTCATTCAGCCTGAAGCTGGCCATAGACGGCCAGGCTAGAGCTGGCCATATACAGCCTGTTTAAAACAGGTTGTAGACAGCCTGTCTAAACTTGGCTATAGACAGCAATGGATGGTCAGTCTAAAGCTGGCCATAGATGGCTCTAATTTCAGCCGATTCCTGCTGAATTGGTTGCAATTCTAGCCCGGGGTGGTCCTGCAAGCACCCTAAAAATCAATGTAAAAATTGACTGAGACCCTGTAAAAAGAAAAAACTGAGCCAGGTGGAAAATGTTCAGCTGAACAGTGACCGCACCCCATCAGGTAAATTCACTGAGTTCCTGAGTGCTACATTCGAATGATGGATGGTGCCATCAAAACGCAAAGTTTATACACAAAGGTATCACTGGCACATCATAAATGCGTTTTTTGCCATGATAGGACAAAGCAACCCTTTGGTGCCAGTGAGGACTCCTTTCCTAAGTACATCAGTTTTTTTAGCAGTTTTATAGATTTGCACAAAGAGGAACAATAAAGCAGAATCCCTGTGTAGCAATAGTAATAAGGAGAAACATGCTGGATATATTCTAAGCAAACGTGGCTGTGTCTGTGCATACAGTTGTGCTCAAATGTTTGCATACCCTGGCAGAAGGCATTCAATTTGGATATTGAAAATATGACCAATCATTCCAAAAAAAACGGTCTTTCAAGATTCAAAGTAGAACTGTGACCTCCAATTAAAAAATATGTGCTTCACCACTTACCTATAAGTTCATCAGTACATACAATTTTCTCTTAATGTCCCTGCAAAGTTCCACAAATACCTACTAATCTGACCAATGAAGTCCATGTTCTGAAGCTTCCTGTGATGGGGTGACAACAATGCTGCACTGCTTCTGAATTCAGAGAAGAGTTGCCTCTCTTCAGGGGACGTGGCTATCTGTATTGTCACTACTGATTCATAAAGCAGCAGTATGTCAGTTACTGTGTGTACAAGTTAAAATGTAAATATACTATATTATAATGTGCTACTCTAGTCATCCTGAGAGTAGATGCTTTCCAGGTAGATGTGCACCATTTTGAACACCATCCACCCTTCTGTTTAATTATTTTTCAGCCTCTCTAATAAATCTGTCATCATCTCTTAAAGATGGATGACTAAAGCCTGATTTCCATTCACTACAGCCATAATTAATTCTAATTTGGGATAACTAGGCATTGGAGACTCTTGTAACCTCTTTGTCAGATATGGGTGAAATAAAACCTCTATTTCCCAAAACTCCCCATTTTTCATCCAGCACAAGCGTTTATCTGTATCCCACATTAATTAATGTCAGCTCAGAAATGTACAGGAATCTATAATTCAATTAGCAAGTCAAATAGCCATTAGATTGAAATGCATAGGCAGGCTGGCTTCATTAGCTTGAGTGCTCGCTGATTGCTGGCTTCTTGGAACAAATTAGGTTTGAAGTGAACACTCTGCTTCTTGTTGTAGCCTTGAAGGTAGAGCCAAGCTGGGAGGCTTGTGTGTTTGTTTAGTCTTCTTTTCTCTGCAGAATTGCAGCTTTGGAAGAAGAAAAAGAAAGGAATCTTTCAAATGGATGTTATTCTTATGTTGAAATTTTGCCCAACTGTGCAGTGAAATGAAGGGCAGTAATACATAACGACATTATCATTCACTTACTGGAGGCAGGACTGTGAAGGACAAATTCTGATGGCTATTGATGACTGTCATTCTACTATATTAAATGTAAACTCTAGTTTTCATCAACTGAAACTTCACACCCACGTTTTTTTAAACCCTCCCCTTACCTTTTTTGCTGGAGTTATTCACCAAAAACAAAAGGAGAGACAAGGGGTGAGCTGGAGTATAAAAAAAGGTCAATTTAAAAAATTGTTTTTGTTACATTGTGATGTTAGGGGGAATACAAAGGGGTTTTTTTTTGAGTGAAGGTCTGCTTTAAGAATTGGAATTTTATTTTTTATTATTTACAGTTACTTGTATAGCGCCATCAATTTACACAGCACTTTACATATATACCGTATTTGCCGGCGTATAAGACGACTGGGCGTATAAGACGACCCCCCTACTTTTCCTGCTAAAATGTAGTGTTTGGGCTATACTCGCCGTATAAGACTACCCCTCTTCCAATGCACACCAGTGGGAGGAATAGTGCCCCATCATTGATGTCAGTGGGAGGAATAGTGCCCCATCATTGGTATTAGTGGCAGGAATAGTGCCCTATCATTGGTATCAGTGGAGGAATAGTGCTCCATCATTGGTGTCAGTGGGAGGAACAGTGCCCCATCATTGGTGTCAGTGGGAGGAATAGTGCCCCATCATTGGTATCAGTGGGAGGAATAGTGCCCCATCATTGGTATCAGTGGGGGGAATAGGTGCCCCATCATTGGTATCAGTGGCAGGAATGGTGCCCCATCATTGGTATCAGTAGCAGGAATGGTGCCCCATCATTGGTATCAGTGGCAGGAATAGTGCCCCATCATTGGTGTCAGTGGGAGGAATAGTGCCCCATCATTGATGTCAGTGGGAGGAATGGTGTCCCATCATTGGTGTCAGTGAGGGGTGGAATAGTGCCCCATCATTGGTGTCAGTGGGGGGTGGAATAGTGCCCCATCGTTGGTGTCAGTGGGGGGGGGGGGAATAGTGCCCCATCATTGGTGTCAGTGGGGGGGGAGGAATAGTGCCCCATCGTTGGTGTCAGTGGGAGGAATAGTGCCCCATCATTGGTATCAGTGACACCAATGATGGGGCACTATTCCTCCCACTGAGACTTGCTGACCCTGTTCTCGTATGGTGCTGCTGCAGCCAGCATATGTGGTTGCAGCAGCACCTCTACACAGAACACTTACCTGCTGCTCCGGCACTCAATTTTCGCGGGGCCGCTCGGCTCCGCCCCCTTGCCGGTGATTGGCCGCCTGTGTGCCTTTCCTGAGCTACAGTTCTGGCGGCCAATCACCGGTGAGGAGGCGGAGCCGAGCAGCCGCACGAACATCCAGTGGCCGAACTGAAGGAGACGCCGCGCTTCCTGGACCGGATCGTCGTGGGACTGGATCCAGGTAAGAGACATCAGCCCCTGCAAGCCCCTGTACTTAATGCCGCAGCCCCCCTAAACATGTGTACCGGCGTATAAGACGACCCCCGACTTTTGAGAAGATTTTCAAGGGTCAAAAAGTCGTCTTATACGCCGGCAAATACGGTATTGTACGTTCACATCAGTCCCTAACCCTCAAGGGGCGTACAATCTAAGGTCCCTAACTCACATTCATACATACACATACCAGGGTCAATTTAGACAAGATCCAATCAACCTACCAGCATGTCTTTGGAGTGTGGGTGGAAACCAGAGTACCTGGAGTAAACCCACACAGGCACAGGGAGAACATGCAAACTCCAGGCAAGTGGTGCCATGGTTGGGATTTGAACCAACGACTCTAGTACTGCCAGGTGGAAGTGTTAACCATTTAGCCACTGTGCCGGAATTTGTTGTATTGTCATATTGTTGAACATTACCCATTCATTAACACATAATAACTGAAACACACATACCTGGAAAATAAGTAAGTGAATGGGCTGCCCTAACACAATGCATTAACGTGTGTTGCTTTATGGCAGTCCATTTATTATGATCGGGCTGCTTGCGCACTTCAATCCAAGAATATAACCCTTGCTTTTTGTTTCATTTTATAATTCAGCACACCACAACGCACAATATATGTGTGGGGTGCAGTGCATTGGGCTCAACTGTACAATGCACTGAGGTGCAGGTACGTTGCAGGTGCATTGCCGTGTGTTGTGGGAATGCAGAAGCGACAATAGGCACATCAAATTGTTTTAAGGACCATGGTGTTAATTTGAGAGCCACGGATATTTATATTTTGATTACCGGGCCTAGCACAAGGTGCGTTTACTGTTTTAGAGTATTCCCTTGTTTATTTTTCATGTATGCCTGTTTAAATGCATTTATGTAAATGACAGGGTTCCATTTACCATTGCTAATTTTTTTTGTTTATTTTTTTTTTTTTTTTACAACCTTGGCAACATTTTCTATTTGGTAGGATATCTCAGAATTCCTATCTCCTGCTCCTGTAATTGACTCAGTGGGGTAGATTTAGTAAAATTGGAGCACTCAGAATCTGGTGCAGCTGTGCCTAGTAGCAAATGCTTGTTTAACCTCCTCGGCGGTATGATTCTTTCTGATTTTTTGTGCTGAAAGCGGTACCATTTTTTTGCATGGAAATATGTAGTTTTTTATTGTAGGCTGTAATTTTGAGGAATAACTCACTGAAATCTGTCCGAACAAGAGTCTATTAAACATCCCGGGTATGATAAAATTTGAAACACGAAATCATAAATTATAATTTAATAAATAATCATAAAAAATAAAAATATAATAATAAATTTAATTCAATAATATAATCAAACCAAAAACACTGAAATTTGAAATACAGAGGCAAACTCGCACATCGCTGAGCAAAGTCTCAAAATCGTTTTCAGTGTCTGATGATGAATTTCCCCACGAATCATTATCACTCAATTCTGCAAGTGGTTCTGATTTACTATCGCTGCTCTAAAACCGCTTTTGACGTAAAGGGACGCTTTTTGGACGCCATGGACTTTTCTAAGTTTCCAGGCAGAAAAAACATTCAAAATGCAGGCAGGGCACAGGACAAAGCAGTAGGGACAAAATGTATGTGAAATGCATTGAAACAGCAATGACAGCAAAAATTACATTTTTTAAAAATTTCAAATTTCCCGCCGGTTCCGGCGCTCGTACGTCCCGACGTCACAAGGACCGGAACACAGAAGCCAGATGCCGGCATCGGCCGGAGGAGATGGCCGGGGACGCTGCAGGGGACACATCGCGGGAGCGAAGGACAAGTAAGTGCTGCAGGGACCCCCAGAGCAGCGCCGCATGGTAAGCCCGAGTGTAGCTCGGGGTTACCACTTTTGGTATAGAAATTTTAACCCGAGCTACCGCTAAGGAGGCTAATTAAGCTTTGGTAATAAAACCTGGAAGCTGATTCTGTACAGAGGTGCGCCAGATTTTGCACTCTCCAGTTTTAGTAGATAACTACCTCTTCTACAAGTTTGCACAGAGCTTGAGGTAGGCCATTCTATGGAACTTGGAATCACTGGCAGATGGTTAAGGACAGGTCAGACAAGGATCTTACAAGTGTAACTTTCCCATACTTTGCCAGACATCCCTTGGCGAAGCCTCTGGATAAGAATTTTAATTCACCTGGTCCTGCTCTCCTCCAATGATTAGGCTTTCACTGGGAAGATCAGTGTGCTGTTTCTCCTCCCTCACCTCTCTGTAAAAACAGAAAAAAAGGTATTCGCTGTATAATGTTTTTATATCTAAACAAAAACAAATGTTTTGCCTTACATTTCTGTTTTAAACTGAATGAGTCGTTTTGCAAGGTCAAGGTTTACAATCACTTTAAGACATTGTAGAATCGTCATTCAAAACAATGGAACTTATAATGTGATAACTGTAAAGGTGACATTTTTATTCATTTTCTAAATATTTCATCTAGTGGAAAGGCCTGTCATGGTATCTGTAGAACAGAACAGGGAAATCTTTGCAGTTCAAGGCTACGTTTAATAACACAGTTCTAAAGCTACACAGTGTTTTAAATGTACGGGGGCCTCTTGATGGCAAAGTGCATTTTTCCATAGGTGAAGTTAAATTTTAAACTAGATTAAAAAGCTTTGCAGTTCATACAGTTGACATGGAGAACATTGCCTCTAAGTAAAATTGCTGTGCTTGATGTTCCAGCTTATGTACTCATTCCACATAATACAGCTACATCCTTTTTAAAGTACAGTTGTGTAGAAGGGACAATAAGCTGAATTATTATTCATCTAGTTAACAAATGCTCTGTGTGTCCTGAATGTCAACGTCTCCTGTATAAGCTGCACGTTCATAAATTGCTGCAGTTGGCAGGACGGTATTGTTGTTGGCATCGCAACACTGGGACTTGGGTTCAGTTTTGACTATGCTAGGGAAATTTCATTTTAGATTGCTCAGAAAAGTAGGGTCTCTAGAAGCTTGCCCTATATTGCATTTTATATTGCAGGTGTAAAGATGAATTAGCCTATCAGTACCCTAAAACCATGAGCGTATCAGTACCCTAAAACCATGAGCGTATCAGTACCCTAAAACCATGAGCGTATCAGTACCCTAAAACCATGGCTGGGTTCTCTGGTTAACAGAGCAGTGGCTAGGAATGTCCATCATATTTTATTTAAAAATTATGTTAACCGCTCTTCTTTACCTGTGATACATAATACCACCAACCTTTTCATGTCTGTCTGCTAGTATTCATCAGTAATCCACTTTTCTTTCATCTGCTACACAATGAAAAAAGTTCACCATTGCTGGAGTTCTCGCTCCTATTGACCTAATTACTAACCCCTGCCAAGCTGATGGGGACATATTTAGTATCACTGTACAAAGGCAAATGGCTGTCGACAGGGGCGGACTGACAACTCATGGGGCCCCCGGGCAATAGGGGATCATGGGGCCCCTGTGTCCTTGCCCAAACTCAAAAAAGCCTATGAAAAAGGTACCAGGGGCATCTCATGGGGCCCCCTACTGACCCCGGGCCCTTGGGCAGTGCCCAAGTTTCCAAATGGTCAGTCTGCCCCTGGCTGTCGATAATCCATTGCAATCAGTTGCACAGCATTTTCAACATTCTGGCTACACTGAACTCTTTGTTATGATTGGTTTTATTGGATAACTGTTTTGTGCTAAAAAAAGAAACCTAAAATGGTTCTAAGGAAATGTTATTTTAAATGCAGTTTAAGTTTGAGTTGGCCCACCCTTTGCAGCTATAAAAGCTTCAACTCTTCTGGGAAGGCTGTCCACAAAGTTTAGGAGGGTGTCTATGGGAATGTTTGACCATTCTTCCAGAAGCACATTTGTGAGGTCAGGCATTGATGTCGGATGAGAAGGCCTGGCTCACAATCTCTTCTCTAATTCATCCCAAAGGTGTTCTGTCGGGTTGAGGTCAGGACTCTGTGCAGGCCAGTCAAGTTCCTCCACCCCAAACTCGATCATCCATGTCTTTATGGACCTTGCTTTGTGCACTGGTGCGCAGTCATTTTGGAACAGGAAGGGGCCATCCCCAAACTCTTCCCACAAAGTTGGGAGCATGAAATATCCAAACTGTCTTGGTATGCTGAGGCCTTAAGAGTTCCCTTCACTGCAACTAAGGGGCCAAGCCCAACCCCTGAAAAACAACCCCACACCATAATCCCCTCCACCAAATGTTACACTTGGCACAATGCAGTCAGGCAAGTACTGTTCTCCTGGCAACTGCCAAACCGGACACATCTGTCAGATTGCCAGACAGAGAACCATGATTCGTCACTCCAGAGAACACGTCTCCACTGCTCTAGAGTCCAGTTGTGGCGTGCTTTACACCTTTACATAGCACTTGTTGATATAAGGCTTGGATACAGCCGCTCGCAATGGAAACCCATTCCAAGAAGCTCTTTACGCACTGTTGTTGTGCTAATCTGAAGGCCACACAAAGTTTGGATGTCTTTAGCTATCGACTCTGCAGACAGTTGACGACTTCTGCGCACTGTGCGCTTCAGCATGTGGTGACCCTGCTCTATTATTTTATGTGGCTGAGTTGCTGTTGTTCCCAGTTGCTTCCACTTTGTTATAATACCACTAACAGTTGATCGTGGAATATTTTAGTAGCAAAGAAATTTCACAGATGGACTTATTGCACAGGTTGCAACCTATCACGATACCACACTTGAATTCACTGAGCTTCTGAGTGCGACCCATTTTTTCACAAATGTTAGTAGAAGCAGTCTGCAATCCTAGGTGCTTGATTTTATACACCTGTGGTCTTGGAGGTGATTGGATCCAATGATTTGGAGGGGCGTCCCAATATTTTTGGCAATATAGTATGTGTGTGTGTGTGTGTGTGTGTATATATATATATATATATATATATATATATATATATAAAAAATAATTTATTTCAGGTACTTATATAGTGCCGTTCATTTACGCAGCGCTTTACACATATATATATATTGCACATTCACATCAGTCCCTAACCCTCAAGGGGCGTACAATCTAAGGTCCCTAACTCACATTCATACATACACATATTAGGGCCAATTTAGACAGGAGCCACTTAACCTACCAGCATGTCTTTGGAGTTTTACATATTTTTTTATATACAATTTATTTTTACTATAGAGCAATGAATACAAAGTGCACAAATCACAAATAACACTGTAGTTTCAGAAAATTTTGTTTTCTAAAGAGCAGGGCTCAGCAGTAGCACTTTCATTTCAGACTCTCTTTCCAGTTGGACGCCTATACAGAGCAAGGCTGGAAATTGGGACAGTGAGCCACTCCTGTGACTTTCATTAACGTATGTATAATCTAAGCTTTAGGTATTCAGCTAAAAACAGTTAAAATAAACTTGGCATGAGTTAAGTGTAGGACTCCTATTGCTGACCTCATTCTGAAAATACTGGTTGACTGTTTATGCCTTCAGTACTTTTTGAGTCACTAGTGCAGTACAATAAAGCAGCAAATGTCAGACCAATGTCAGAATTCTATATTCTAGGTCAATTGAATGTATCTTCATCAGCATATCCACAGCAGACCAGGAGAGGGAGGATGTACTGTAAACATGCTGGCAGGAGGAGAGAAGAAACTGAGGAATGACCTAATCAGTGTGCTGCTGTATGTTTATTGTCCAATCGGCACTTTGGTTTTTTTGTTCCCTGATGAAGTTGTGCACTGCTTCATTATTAGTTGTGGACCTGGCAGTGCTGTGTGACAGGAATGACAGATCTTTTGACATAGTTAAACAATTTCCATTTCATGTATTTTTAATATCTCTCCCTAACTACATAGCGTTTTGGTTTAATGATCAGCTATAGTTAGGCTAATTGTAGGAGATCAAGCGTATTGCAAAAGCTCTTTGCACATTGCATTGCCTTTCTCAAATTCAAAATATGATAAAAAAGGGACATATATAGTATCTACAAATGTTTTTACTAGACTTGCTAAAATGATTCCATCTCCATTTCACCTTTCATTCACTACTGTGATCCTGCTGTCTTGGCTGTTCTAGTGTCTGGGTCATTATGACTCTTCCAGATGTATCTTTGCTGGTGTTGGTAATGTACAGGATGAATTAAATTAATAGAGGCCACCTCTGAAATTAAGTATTGTCTTCATTATATTCATTACTGATATACATGATTCATTTATTAGTGCTTTCCTACAAAGGAGTGATTATCTTCCACTGTGATTGCTAAGCAGAATGCTTCGGTGACAGGTATTTATCTGATACCTGCTAAGGGATATTATGGGGAAGACAAATCCTATTGTCCTCTGGAGTGTGTAATTTGTCCTACATGTGACTCTGGCAGAGCAATTTCTCTGAAGAGGAAAATTAATTTTAATGAATTCTTGAAAGACTTAAAATTTTCATGGTCATTTTAATTATTCAGGACTGTCAGGAAACTGCTTTAAAGCTTTGTTAAAAATATCCAATTTTTTTTGGGTTCACAATGACTGATTAGCATTAAGTCGTATTGCTGTAGAATTGCAATGTTTAAAACACAATAAAAATGTGTTAAATGGGGTAATTAGGAGTTTTAAAACCTTTTTTGCTTTTTGACAAAATACACAAATATGCTTATAATGCGATCTCTTTTATTTCTAGAGAAACCAATAAAATTCAGAGATCTCTGTCTAAATCTGTAATTTTGGTTTTCTTGGTGAAGGAATTCGGGGTTGGCCCTATAGAAATAAAACAATGGCACACATTTGCAGGCCAAAAGGGAACAAAGAAGAGAAATTCATTGTTGGGCCCTATGCACACTGGATATGAGACCATATTGTGATTTACGGGTGCATTTGTACTCCCAGGAGACATATCTGTAGTGTGTAGCTGGCTATAGTAATGCATGGCTGTACACTGTACATCTGTACAAGGATATACGCCATACTTGTTTAAAGTCCTGGATGGGACTGTGTACATCTTGGGATTTATATGGGTGACCGGGTCTGAAATGCCCCTGCATTTTATGTTGTAATGTGCATGAGGCCTTAGGGTTTACATATTCTTGAATGATTTGATGGTGGATTGGGGACCACAGGAAAGGTAAATATAGCCTATCATTTACTTCAGAAACTCCAGCCAAAGATGTTTGCTTCGTTTTTAGGACGGGAAGAAATTTTAGAACTGGAATGGAACATTATTTAATAGGAATATTGCTTTCCATCGTGTTAAATATCACCTTTTATTTCATCTCATTTTGGTAACTGCTGGTTGTTTGTACCTCCTGCCCAGTAAGGGTCACATTGAAGTGAATGGAATGTTCACACACATCACTAAGCTTTCTCCTTATTCAACTGCAGCTATTTTTCCAGCCTTTGAGCTGAAATGGGCTTAATAGTTCCTGAAACTCATCTCGCAGAGCAAGTTACTGTTTTCCCTAAATTCCCAACATACAGACTGTTTCTTTGTGAACAGATCCTGGCTCGTCAGATACTCCATCTTTTTTACTTCTAAATTCCACTGTACTTATTACATTATGTACTAATAACAAGAATATCTTTTTTATTGTGTCAGTGCTATGAACTGAAGTTTAAATGGTTGTTAAGGTGATGCATTCCGGGGAGGGATCCACTTTCTCAAGCTTTGTGAAAGGGGGTCCCTCCCTGAAAGACTTGGCTCCATGTGCTAATGGGCCCTGCAAGCATTCGTCCCTGCTGTTGGCCAAGGCTTGAGATATCCTGGACTGGATACAGGGTACATCTCAGGGCCCAGGATAAGTGTATCTTTAATTCCCTTTTGTGAGGGCATTTTTTCATTTCAGGTACTGGATTTTATTTTCATTAAAGTTATTTCAGCACTGTTGGTGCACTATCTTCCCTATGTGTATAACTTGAGATTGTCAGTGGTGGTTTCTCCAGGTTTCTTAGTTTAGAAATGCAAGATGTGTTGTACCCTGGATAGATTTTGTATTGGATCCACATATTCCACCACAGTAATTACCTGCTTATGGTTTGACTGTCTTTGCGCTCACTGAATAATTCATTTTCTTATTCTGCATAAACCACCCATCCCTTTAAATTAGTTTGCTTCAGGTGAGCTTTAATGTGCACAATCTTATCCATGTGTGTTGATGTGTTAAAACCCTTGTTTGTACAGTTTGGTATTATCTCAGTATAAGTCACATGTTATTATCTCTGTATAAGTCACATCCCTTTGTGATCCCTGTACCTCTTCTGATTTGAAAATTATAGAGACTCTGCTGTAATGATTGGTAGCTAGACGTCATGTGATCTAAGATAAGACCCTTTCTGTTTAAAATATTGTTATGAGTGTATCCTTACATGTGTAACCTGTGTTAGATTTCCCAACAATTATGTAGTACATGGGCCTACCTAAGCTAAGCATTCAATCAATCAAGCATACGTTCTCAGTTTGTGAACTTGACACTTCGATACACAACACCAAACATATGCAGGGGTAGCTATAAGACAGAAATTTGTATGAGGATTTTGGTTGAGAGGGCCTGGTCAATACGGCGGCTGAAGCCATTCCTTAAAATTAAAAATTAGTGAAGCGCTTGTATCACATGAATACAATCATGTATCTCCATATAGTGTAATTATAAATCAAAGTGACCACTATATATAATAAATGTGTGTTGACTCCCTCTAGTGAAAAGAAAAAATAGTGTCAACCAAAATAGCTAAATAACACACATTAGGAAACTAAATATATAGTGCATAAATCAAATATAATGAACAGAATATATATACGTGAAAACAGAATATTGGCCACATACAATGGTGTCTAAATTATACATAAATGATATATGCCATAGGTGAACAAGACAATATCAAAGGTGAAAAAAATATTCCATGCATGTGACTGTGCTTTAAGCTGGAACACACACGTGATCTCCACTTCTAAGTGCAAGTACTCTCCTTCAAATGGCAGCAATGCCTGCTCACCTCCCTTCCTCGACCCACACAGGGCCTCAAAGCAGTTACCACCTCAGTGGTGTATTCCTCTGGCAGACTCCTTATTCCTCCTCCTCTCTTATGCAACTCATAAAAAGACAAGAAAGCCTTCCATAGTGTAGTAAATTTAATAGGCAAAGTTAAAAATTACAAAGTTTTCCACTCACATGCTCCTTTCCATAAAAAAGCGTTTTTCCCAGCCTGTGGGTAGATATGCATGCACCTGGGGGAATCCAATATGGCCACTGTGTCCGGACATACGTCACCAGGAAGTAGACAAACCGACGCGTAGCGTCACGTGACGTCGTGATGAACCCTGATGAAGTCACGACGCACGTGACGCTACGCGTCGGTTTGTCTACTTCCTGGTGACGTATGTCCGGACACAGTGGCCATATTGGATTCCCCCAGGTGCATGCATATCTACCCACAGGCTGGGAAAAACGCTTTTTTATGGAAAGGAGCATGTGAGTGGAAAACTTTGTAATTTTTAACTTTGCCTATTAAATTTACTACACTATGGAAGGCTTTCTTGTCTTTTTATGAGTTGCATAAGAGAGGAGGAGGAATAAGGAGTCTGCCAGAGGAATACACCACTGAGGTGGTAACTGCTTTGAGGCCCTGTGTGGGTCGAGGAAGGGAGGTGAGCAGGCATTGCTGCCATTTGAAGGAGAGTACTTGCACTTAGAAGTGGAGATCACGTGTGTGTTCCAGCTTAAAGCACAGTCACATGCATGGAATATTTTTTTCACCTTTGATATTGTCTTGTTCACCTATGGCATATATCATTTATGTATAATTTAGACACCATTGTATGTGGCCAATATTCTGTTTTCACGTATATATATTCTGTTCATTATATTTGATTTATGCACTATATATTTAGTTTCCTAATGTGTGTTATTTAGCTATTTTGGTTGACACTATTTTTTCTTTTCACTAGAGGGAGTCAACACACATTTATTATATATAGTGGTCACTTTGATTTATAATTACACTATATGGAGATACATGATTGTATTCATGTGATACAAGCGCTTCACTAATTTTTAATTTTATTTTGCACTTATTGGTATCAGCTAAGTGACAGCAGCTGTATTTTGTCAATTATTCCCATGAGCGCAGGAGGATCCCTTATTATTGAAGCCATTCCTTAACATTGGACTCCTGCGGTTGGTTGAGCAGCGTCCGTCTTCTCACTTGGATTTTGGCTTAGGTCACACAACTTGCTTAATCTCTGTGTCACATGCACATACCTGTTTTTAAGGCTGCCACCTCACTCCACAGAGAACACACTGAATCTGGTTTACACACTGGATAGAATTATGAATTGCTGCCAAGAAGAGATATGTCAGTGAAAGAGAATATAGGAAATATGCCGTCTCCGTCTCATGTTTCTGAACAAGTACCAGACATGGATTTTATCAGGGGACATTTGGGGGTGTCATGAAGCTTCTGCACTCTGCAGGGTCTATGATGAAACCTCTGATAGAGACAGTTTCACCCCCCTCCAAGTTCACGTTTCATCTAAGTCCAGTGGAAAGATGTTCTGCGTTTGGCCTTGTTCTTATCTCTCCCTCCTCCTACCACCTGAGCTCCAGGCTGTGGCAGCACTGGACTGGGAACACAAACCCATCCTTTATTCCCTGCTGCCTCAAGAATTCCGCTGCTGCTGATTTTCCCAGAGTGTAGCATCCCCCCTGCAAACATAAAACACCATTGTACCAACCTGCTGGCAGATATAACAGACGGACAGGTCTAGGAACCACTGATGTTTCTAATTCAACCTCCAGCCATGCTGAGCACCAAACAACACAAGTTTTACCACATGTAAAACTTGCTAGGTGTGAGGAATGCTTTGAGGATTAGTCTGCATAATTATCATGGAGCATATTAATCTCTTTCCTCCACCTTCTAATAGAGATCCAAGGAGTACAAAAAAGTGAAAGAATAGTGTAATAACAGACAATTCTTTACCTTCCTTTCTTGGAAACAGGGTAGATGAGTGTGCATGAGAAGTAAAGCCTAGGTTTAGTATACAACAAACAAACAAAAAAGAAAATCGTAAAAAAGTATATGACTTCCTATTAATCTAGTAAGCTAGTTCCTGCTTTCCTTACAATTTTCCTCCTCTGACCTCACCCCACCCACTTCACTATAATCTTCCGGTGTGGCAGAGGTTCATAGAACTTATAAAGCTGTGATGGGCACTTATCAAGAATGCCTGGCTATGCCCACCTTTTCCGCGCAGCTCCAACATTCATAGAAGTTGTACAACAGATTCTATGAATGAAAGACAGTGTATAAAAGGAAGGATGAGCGGATGATTGAACGGTCTGCTCTCTCCATTCATAGATCACATTTAATTTAAAGAAGCTGTAGTATGGCCTATATGAATTGAAGAGTCGGGCACTCTTGATAAGTGCCTGTTATGGCTCCCTCAGTTCTATTAGAACCTGTACTCTGTCCAGATTTACATGACTAGCATACCCCAAAGCTTCACTCCCACCTCAGCGAAATAAAACGCTGAAATCAAAGTGGAGTTAAATGGCCATGAGGCCTTTTATTAAACAAAATAACAGAAAGTAACCAATAAATAACAGATTTAATGTTCTAGTCAGTCGTAATATGTTAGGAAGTCCTTGAAACGCCATAAATCAACCCATTTTGTGTGTATGGCACCATTTTGCTAAATATATATACCCCAGCCTCAGGACAGTGCTTTGGGGACATTCCCAATTGCCCTCAGACACTTTACAGGTCTACCAGTACCTGACCCCTAATATTTGACCACAACCAACCAGCGGGCACCTAACCAACAGATGGGTCCCCACTTTTATTCTACAACAACAGATTTTAAACCCATTCAAGGACCCCCAACTGCTGACCTAGTCACCGGAAGACCCACCCAGATCTCCACCTAACCAGCCAGGCGGGAGGGACATTAATCCAATGGCTTCTAGACTCCCAGATGTTACAGCCCTACCCCTCACTGCACTCTAATCTCCTGCACTCCTCCCCCTCACCCCGTATCCTCAGCCGGTCACGTGAGTACCCCTTCCTTTCATAAATCTTTAAAAACCTTAACTCTACGCTGTCTGGTTCCCCTTCCACCCTGTCATGCCCTACTCTTATTTATGCTTCATAGCTCTGGGCCTTTCTTAAGCTAGCCATACATTGCTAGATTTCTCTCCATCAACCTGGATGGAGAACTCTCCCCAGCTGGCTATTTTATTCAGACTGATGGCATCCGTGGTTGCCTGAATACCCAAACAGTGTCTACATATGATAAGATGTAGTCACTGTTTGTCCAATTCATTTTCCATCTGACTGAGTTGAACTTTAAATAGTTTATGATTGAGCTAGGTGTTGCTGACAGCCACCTACAGCTCAAATTGCAGCCGATTCAGCTGGAATGGGTGGAAATTCAAGCCGTGTATGGCCAGCTTTAGTTATCTCCAAGACTTTATGGCTGGCACCCTTAAGTGCTTGCTTTTAATGTAAACATTCCCCATCATCTGTTCAAGTACCCACGTTCTTGTAAATAGCCTGATGCTCTGCTGTATGGGGAAGACTTGACATTTCTTCTGCCAACTAAGAACTTGTTGGCTGACTGACTTTCACATTATCAATACTTGCCTAGGAATTTCAGGGTGCTGTGTTGGCTGATTCGGTAGCAGGAGGCAAAATCAGCTTGGGGTACCTGCTACATGGTCTTTGTGGTTAAAGGGTCACTCTACTCAAAAGTAATAGTTATAGGTGGAATCTGGTGGCCTGGGATACATGTTCTTCAAATCTAATTCCCAACTCTGTTCCTGTGCATCTGGAAGTATGAGTGAGCTTGCCCCTTATGTTCTTTCATTGGGAAATAAAACACACCAATTATTATTATTATACAGTATTTATATAGCGCCAAAAAGTTTGCTCAGCGCTGTACATTATAGTGGGGGACAGTACATGAGACAATACAGTAACAATACAATACACGAGGGGTGCGAAGGCCCTGCTCCTTTGAGCTTACAATCTAGGAGGGAGGGGATAGTGGTACAGGAGGAAATGGTTGTGGGGGATGGAGTGGTAGGAGGAGTGGAGGAGATCAACTGTTAGGTGAGGGCGGGGTAGGCTTCCCTGAAGAGATGGGTTTTCAGGGTGCGCCTAAAGGAGAGGAGGGTAGATGACAGTCTGATGGATTGGGGTAGTGAGTTCCAGAGGATGGAGAAGTCCTGGAGTTGGGCATGGGAGGAGGAGACCAGGGAACTGGAGAGTAGGAGGTCTGTGATGAGGCAAGCCGGTGAGGAGGGAGTTGCAATAGTCGAGTCGTGAGATAATAAGGGAGTGAATGAGTTGTTTAGTAGTGTCTGGGGTTAGGAACAAATGTATTTTGGAGATGTTGCAGAGGTGGAGCCTGCATGAATTTGCTAGCGATTGGACATGGGGCTGGAAGGATACGTTGGAGTCTAGAGTGACACCTAGAACTTTGGCTTGCGAGGATGGGGCTGATGGTGGCGTTATTGGTCGTGATGGAGAGGTGGGGGGGGGGGGGGGCACGGGCTGGGGGGAAAACTAGGAGCTCAGTTTTGGAAAGGTTTAATTTGAGGAAGTGGAGTGACATCCAGTCTGATATGTCGTTCAGTAGGCAGGTGATTCGGGCGGAGACTGAAGGGGTGAGGCGAGGGGTAGAGAGGTAGATTTGCGTGTCATCGGCGTAGAGGTGGTAGTTGAAGCCGTGGGAGTGTATCAGTTGGCCAAGGGAGGAGGTATAGATGGAGAAGAGAAGGGGCCCGAGGACAGAGCCTTGGGGGACCCCAACAGAGAGGGGGAGAGAGGGGGAGGTGGCAGCGTTCTAGGTAACACTGAAAGAGCTCTGGGATAGATAGGAGGAGAGCCAGGAGAGAGCGGAGTCTCTGATGCCAAGGGAGTATAGTTTTTTAAGGAGGAGGGGGTGGTCAACTGTGTTGAAGGCCGCGGAGAGGTCGAGGAGTAGGAGGATTGAGTAGTGGCCATTAGCTTTGGCGGTTAGCAGGTTGTTGGTGAGTTTGAGTAGGGCGGTTTCGGTGGAGTGTAGGGGATGGAAGCCAGACTGTAGGGGATCAAGGAGGTTGTTGTCGTTGAGGTGGGAGCTTAGGCGATTATAGACTAAGCGCTCGAGGAGTTCGAGTACGGAGTTAAATGTGGAGAAGCGCCGGCGAGGACTGGAGGAGAGGGTATTGATGAGGGTTACGAAGTAGGCTTGTTTGGCAGCGTAGAGGGAGGAGGTGTAGGTGAGGAAGGAAGATTTGTATAGGGTGAACGCTTGTTGGCATCTGGTTTTGCGCCATAATCGCTCCAGCGCACGACTGTGTTGTTTAAGATTCTTTGTGTGGTCGTTCTACCAGGGTTGAAGCGGTTGGGGTCTAATGCTACATGTGGTTACGGGTGCTAAGGAGTCTAGGGCGGCTGACAGCGAGTTGTTATAAGCAGTAGTGGCTAGGTCAGGGCAGGACAGTGGAAGGATACTGTTGTAAAGTCGGTCGGCCGCAGAGTGGAGAGGGGCTCGGTTCAGTTTGTGGAGGTTACAGCCGGTGATGGTTTGACGTTGGGGGGGGGGGGGGGGAGGTGTTTGAGGACGGGGAGATGGAGAATGTAATGAGGTTGTGGTCAGAGAGAGGGAAAGGGGTGTTTTTGACGTTGTGTGGGGGTGCAGAGATGAGAGAAAACAAGGTCCAGGGTGTTCCCGTCGGAGTGGGTGGAAGTCTGTGTACACTGTGTGAGTGCAAAAGAAGAGGTTAGGTGGAGGAGTTGGGATGTAGCCGGGTTATTGATGTTGATAGGGATACTGAAGTCTCCAAGGATGATGGTGGGTAGCTCTGAGGAGAGGAAGAAGGGTAACCAGGCGGAGAAATCGTCAAGGAAGCGGGATACGGGTCCAGGAGGCTGATAGATTACTGCAATCCTCAGAGGGATTTATAATACTGATAGTATTCTGTATTGATACCCACATGTTATTATGCACGTTTTACAATTTATTACTATAACAATTTGGAAATGTGTTCTTGCAACTCAACAAAAAGAATGTGGAAACCTATACTAATTTTTATGGGTTCCTAATAGATTTTTGTTGAATTTTGGTCCATTAACCGTAACATTCATTGTATGTCTGAGACAGCATCACTTTCAAAGGTATATACAGTATTGTAGATCCATTATTTGGATTGCATGGGACACAAATTGTGGCATCTAGCACATTTTGCAGATTTTAATATCAGTCTAAATTAAAAAACAAAATTCATCCTGCACAGACCTGAAGTGAAATTGGATTTGTTGTGGGTAACTTCACATCATCATTAATCATTAATTCATATATTAGACCCAGTAAAGGAAGATTTCAATATACTCACGTATTCCAAGCCTTAGAAACTGTCTCTCCAAAAAAGGGAGGCATGGTACATTGTTTCCACCTTAGTTTAGACTAATCTGCTACTGATTATCCTTCAACTCACCCAAGAAGAAATGATGCACATAGGATCACTACCTCCTCATGTTACTTTGACTTACCAACAAGTTTAAAGCGCTCAAGATCGCAGCCTAGCCAAACCTCACTTGAATGTCAGGGCAGGACATTTTTAGCCAGTGTTTTTACTATTAGAGGTCGAAAATTACCCTTTCCTATCTGATGAGTGAAGCTCGGAACCTTGTGCCTATTGCCTTGATAATATGCTTATTTCGTACTTTTTGCCTAAAAGTGAATTGTCTTGTGCTTTTCCGTAGCCCGCAGAATAATCAGCTTTATGTATTCCACTGGTTTACTCTAACAGATGCCATCATAAGAATGTTGAACACTTGACAGATCTATAATCCTCTGATGATATCTGGCTCAATGTTCTGTGATCGTTTTCATTTACGTACCCCCTGGCAGACTATTTTTCATTGCTAACTACCAACACGCCGCTCATCTCTGTTGATCAGTTAAAACTTTCTCTTCTTCCCGCACATGAAATGGATCAGGGCTCAGGAAGCTTAGACCAAAATAACAAGACTGCAGACGGCAGGTTTGTGTCTCCACTGCCAAATCATTTGTGAAACAGTGTAAAACCAACAATACGGAGGGGAATTCCCAAAGCCTGGCAGGAGACCTTAATCCATCCAGAACTGGGGCATTACATTATGGTATTTAATGTGCTATTGGATATGTCACATTTTCTTACTTTCTTGAATTATAGGTACTTCTTAACCACTTCGAGTCCGGACACTTTTACCCCCTTCCAGTCCAGGCCAATTTTCAGCTTTCAGCACTATCACACCTTGAATGGCAATTGCGCGGTCATGCAACACTGTACCCATATGGATTTTTTAGCATTTTTTTGAGACAGATAAAACTTTATTTTGGTGGTATTTATTCACCACTGGGATTTTTATTTTTTTTTTGCTATATAAATGAAAAAGTCCAAAAATTTTGAAAAAGCGTTTTTCTTAGAAAAGTAAATAATCTTTCTTCATAAACTTTGTTTATTCAGTTATCTTTTTAGTAAAAAAAATAAATAACCCAAATTAGTTTATAACCAAAAATTATAATAAAATGTTTTTACATTTTTATTTTTTTTATATTTGTTTTTTTTTTTTTTTAACATACTGTCACCCTAGCAGTACAGTGTCACCATAGTGACACTACTACTTGTGGGGAGTGATGAAGATTTTTTTTTTATTTACACTAATTGCTTTTACACCCATAAAGGTTGTAAAAGCAATCATTTCTCCTTCTCTCTGGCTGCATTCTTGCAGCCGTTGAGAAATACTGTGTGAGCTGTGATTGGTCACAGCTTGTCACATGGTACAAGTTGTGAATAGCCTTGTACCATGTTATCTCTGTGATCATTCACAGATTTCATACGTAGTAAGCAATGATGTCAGAAGTGGCATTCTGCTTACTACTCTTCATGTGATCACTGATTGGCCAATCAGTGATCACATGATCGGGACCTCACATAGAGGTCTCGTACAACGATCGGTGTTCCGCTGTTTCCTCCGGACACATCGGGCACTGGATCGCGGCGCTGCGTGCTCCCAGGGAGTGTGCACAAGCAGGGAGGATGTTTATAAACGGCGAACTGCCTCTGCACTGCTCCCTTCCGACCGTTTATATACATGGGCGGACGGAAAGTGGTTAATGAACTTTTACTTTTAGTCAAACATAAATGTATCTGTAACTAAACCGTCGAGGCAGGAATTATACCCACTGTTGCTTTTGGTGAACGTAGCGCACTCTGAGTGTGACCCATTCAAGTGCAAGCACCCACAACTGGCAGAATTGCATGTGGTTGCAGGGCACTAGTGGAAGGTCCTAACAAATAAAACAGGCAGTAAGGAGGCAACACAATGCCTCCTCACTGCCTGTCAAATGCTCCATGAAGTGCGTTCCAAGTGCGGATTGCTCAAAGTTGGTGTGAATGAGCCCTAAAAGATTTACCCTTACTTTGGAGAAATTTCCTCTCACTTCCTGTTGTCTCTCGGAAAGAAAGCCCCCCCCCCAAAAAAAAAAGAGACACTTTTTGGACATGCAGTCAAATTTGAGAACCCCCCCCACTATATGTTTGTTATGCTTTCCCTTTCATGCAGTATGCTTAAAAAAAAAAGGACATACCATGTACCAAACCGTTTTTTTTTTTTTTTAAATAAAACAAACAGTGTGTATTTCTAGTTGACAGTTGATAATGGAGATCGGCCAGCACAGTAGACAGGGTTAAACAGGTAACTCCCTGCTTCACAATAACTCCCCTTATTTCTGAACCCCCCAAGTGTACGTCATGTAAAAAAATTTGCTCCCTGAATACTGTTGTTTTTTTTTTTTTTATTATTATTATTATTATTATTATTATTATATTGGTAGTTTATTCCTGGGGAACAAAATCACCAATATTAGTTACCTCTCAAAATAACCACATTTTCTTTAGTTAAGAGGTCTCCATGGTTCCCCTTTCTGTAACAAGACACATTGAACTTTTACAGTATAAGTACAAACTTTTAAATAAACATAAATAAATGTTATATTTTAGATCTTACACCCCGGTCACATCAAGCCGGACGTTGAAATCATGTGACTTACAGTGAAGTTCCTAGATTGTAAGCTCCAAGGAGCAGGGCCCTCCTAACCCTCTTGTATTGAACTGTATTGTTGCTGTATTGTCTCCCGTTATATTGTAAATGCTGAGCAAACTGTTGGCGCTATATAAATCCTGTATAATAATAATAATAATAAGTTGCACGATTTCAAAGTCGGGGGACATGCCGATTTCAGGTGAGATTTATAAGACATCTGACATAGATGTCTATGCAAATCGCACCAAAAGTAGTGCATGTGCTACTTTTGAAATCAGTGTGCCAAGTTGGGACCGCACCGATTTAACCGCTGTAATTGCGGACAATAGGGTGTGACTTGGCATACACTTTGCAAGTTGCATGGCATGCAATTTGTATGCCAAGTTGCACCCAGTGCGAATGGGGTGTTAATTCTTTGATACGTGGAGAAGCGAGTACATCACCTTATTTTTTGTTGTGTTTTTTCTTCCCCTCCATTGCGGTCACATTTGTATTTTATTGGATGTAAGGAGATCTCACCAGGTTAAAATGTTACTATAAAACTATGTAAAAGGTATTATAGATCAAGATATGATTATAAATTTAACTTTATTGCTTGTTGGGAGTTATTTCACCATGATTGTATTCCAAGATCTTGTTTATACACTTAAGCATACGCCCGTGTTTTCCCGCTCCGAATGCACCGATGTTCCATGCATTCATGTGCGGGCAGTCCAATCATGTCTATTGGCAGCAGTGCCTGCATGGACACAGCTGCTGGTCCAAGTTTGACATGGGTACGGGTGCAGCTGCTCTTCCCAATAGACACAAAAGTGACTGCCTGCGCGTGGATGCACGCAACACCTGTGCATCCCATGTTTTCAAGCACATTCCTTCACATAGGCCCCTGTGAATGAGGCCTTGGGCTAGGCTCACACGCCATTTCTGCATTGCGTTTTGTATTGCATTTTTTACACATTTGTGATGCGTTTTGCATTTTTACAAATTTTTTAAAATTCTTGTTTTTAGGCAGATTTAAATTGCAAATGCATCAAAAATGCACTACATGCTTTTCTGTAGCATTTCCATTGAAGTCTATGGAACCAAAAATGCAACTTTTTGCATTCAAAAAAGTGCCTGACCTTTTCCAAAAAACACACCAGGTGAAACCACGGAGAGGTCAACATGTCCCATAGGAAATCATGTTAAATGGACTGTACTGCATTTCTGCAAAACACAAAATGCTGCGGAAAACAGTTAGGTGTGAACCTAGGATTAGTGATAAAAACCAAATTGCTTGAAGATTTTGGAGACACTAATTAAACATTGAACATCCTATCCGTCCCTATAGTTATTTCTGCGTCTTGTCTGTTTCCTGATCTCTTCTGCCTTGACCGCCGGAGCTGTGATCACAGCAGAAAGCCAAAACCAAATGTTTTCCTGCATCGGCTCCTCTTGTCCCTAATGAGACATTTCCGAAGCTGCATATGGTTTCAGTTGTGATTGCGGAACAGATCAAACCACAGACAACGGCTAGAGACCAAATCATTTTGTTCTCATCATCATTCATGTTCTAGTGGTGAAAATAACTTTTCCTCTGGGTAGGAGAAATATTGTGTCATTTAAAACATAAATAGACCGAACACTTAGGAAAATAAATTGCATCTTTGTAATGAACTTGTGTACCCTGGTCACTGGATGGGATCCAGAATTGAGGTCCCTAGTATATGTCCAATTCCTGAATGGTTTTCTCAGGCCCTATTTATATGAAAAGCCTCTCCCCCCCCCCTCTCTCTCCCTCTCTCCCCTCTCTCCCTTTCTCTATCTCTCTCTCCACCCCCCTTTCCCTCCCTCTTCTCCCCCCTCCTCTCTCCCCCCTCTCCCTCCCCCTCTCTCTCCCCCCCTCTCCCTCCCCTCCCCTCTCTCCCTCCCCTCTCTCTCTCTCCCCCTCCCCTCTCTCTCTCCCCCTCCCTCCCTCTCTCTCCCTCCCTCTCCCCCCCTCTCTCTCCCTCCCTCCCCCCTCTCTCTCCCTCCCTCTCCCCCCTCTCCCCCTCTCCCCCCTCTCCCTCTCTCCCTTTCTCTCTCTCTCTCTCTCTCTCTCCACCCCCTCTCCCCCCCTCTCTCCCTCCCTCCCTTTCTCTCCCCCCTCCCTCCCTTCCTCTCCCCCCTCCCCCCTCTCCCTCTCTCCTCCCTCCCCCCCTCTCTCTCCCTCCCTCCCTCCCCCTCTCCCTCCCTCCCTCCTCCTCTCTCTCCCTCCCTCTCTCTCCCTCCCTCTCTCCCCCCTCTCTCCCTCTCCCCCCCTTATTTCCACATTGTTTCTACCAGTCTCACAATTCTGTCATAGGATGACAACGCTCACTCACCCTTCTGTATCAGGACAACAGAAACAGGACAAGACTGCAGGAACCTCCCCCTCTCCTCTTCTTCATAACATAGCATGGAGGGGTTTTGTAGTCCTCAGAGATAGCTCCGAACAATGTAAATGATAAGAATGCAGCAAAGCAGGGAGCACTAGAAGTTATCTGTTTATAATATTTCTGGTAGGATCAACAGGTATTTTTTTAACTTATCAAACAGATATATTAAAATGCTTTCTATTGTATATTTAACACACCTGAAGGGACCAAATAAGATTCATTGGTAGGGTTTACATACCCTTTAAAGAGGAGCCTCACTCTCCCCTGCCATTGTTAACCCCTCTTACCTGTCATGCAGCATTGTCCTTGACTCATGTACTTACCTGCCCAACGCATTTAGCAGTTTCTGATCTGCGGCTCAGGTCTGACAAACCATGTCCAGTGCTGGCATTTGGGGGATTGGGGGGGGGGGGGGGGCACAGGAAAAAACAAACTGTAAACCATAAAAAAAAAAGGTGGTAGTGTGGGAGCAGGGAGGCAGACTCATCAGAGCAAATTAAAGTGGAACTACACTACATCTCAGCACCACAAACAAAAAAAGCCATTTGATTAATTTTTAATATTCAAAGCAAACTTCCCTATCTATCTATCCATCCATCCTTCCAAGTCTCCACGCTGTATTTTGCTGAGAAATCATTCTGAACACCTCAACCCCGCTTCCCGGCGCATTGCTTGCTGTGGCCATCTTGAGTAAGGGCGGATGATTCATGTAGCATTTACTTCCTGGAATCTATCTGCCCTTAGTTCAGGCATGTCGGAGAGAGGTGTGCTTAGCTGAGAAAGTCCCTCTTCCCCTCCTGAAGACTCCTGGGATGTATGACATCATTTGCCTAGGCCAGCCTTTCTCAACCAGGGTGCCTTGAGGTTTCTTGATGGGTACCTTGGCAAAATGTCTACAAATTGCCCAAACCCAGTGAGTGGAACAAGCCTGCCTTTTAGTTACACAAAGCCACAGGTTTTCATTGTGCACCATTATGACCTTCTAGCCTCTGATGTACGGAAAGCCAATGACATCATCAGTTGATAAGGATGATGTCTGCTGCCTGCACAGCATCCTAGTTTGACCCTCTCCTGCCCCTCTCCATCAATGCTGAGGTCACATTAGCTCAGTGATGGAGAAAAACTGAGGGAGAAGAGAAAACAATGGCATACTAGTCAGTACCAGTGTGCAAAAGTGTAATTAAATTGGAAAAATTAATCACCTCTAATGTTGGGTGTCCTACATGTGTGGATATTTCTGCGTTATATAAAACTATTAATCGCTTTTCACATTTTAGAATGGGGTGCCTTTTTAAAATTATGGACAGTCTTAAGGCACCCCATTCTAAAATGAGTTGCTCAAGACTGTCCATAATTTTAAAGGGTGCCTCGGGACTGTCTATAATTTTAAAGGGTGCCTTGACTGAAAAAAGGCTGAGAAACACTGGCCTAGGGCCAAAACCAGATAGTTACTGAAGAAATGCGAAAAAAAAAAAGTTTAAATCAAGTAAATATGATCTACTTTTCTATCTATTCACTAATGCTTGCAGAATGAGGATTAAAAGTAGTCAATGTTGACTGAGAGAGTGAAATTCCACTTGAAGGTCCGCTTTAACTGTTTTCAGAAGCAAATCCAGGCAGCATTTAAAACCAGTCAGTGGTACAAAGGCTAACCAGCAATAACTACAACTGTGGTCAAAGGGAACCTTTACTACTCTGATAACTAGTGGGGGTGAAGAGAAAAGCCCTGGGCGCTCCACATGTACAAAGTTTTATTTTTTTTTGCATACTTTGTGTATCTATACACACTATGGACATGCGGGAGGTCATGTTTGTCCATTATACCTTCATGCTGTTTATTGCTCTGTGTTGGCACTCAGTGGTTGTGATGGCTCCTGGTAATTTCTTACTCCTCTGCCTCCCCCCACCAGTTATGATGATGACAATTTTGCTACCTAGCCTTGAGAAATGGGATCCCTCCCTGAAATGTGTTCGCTACCGCCCAAGCTTTGACCCGGAAGTGGAAGGAACTCCAACTCCTTTCAACCGCTGGACGCTGCATTCTGCATGATGTGTTGTACGGAAAGCCAATGACATCATCAGTTGATAAGGATGATGTCTGCTGCCTGCACAGCATCCTAGTTTGACCCTCTCCTGCCCCTCTCCATCAATGCTGAGGTCACATTAGCTCAGTGATGGAGAAAACTGAGGGAGAAGAGAAACAATGGCATACTAGTCAGTACCAGTGTGCAAAAGTGTAATTAAATTGGAAAAATTAATCACCTCTAATGTTGGGTGTCCTACATGTGTGGATATTTCTGCGTTATATAAAACTATTAATCGCTTTTTCACATTTTAGAATGGGGTGCCTTTTTAAAATTATGGACAGTCTTAAGGCACCCCATTCTAAAATGAGTTGCTCAAGACTGTCCATAATTTTAAAGGGTGCCTCGGGACTGTCTATAATTTTAAAGGGTGCCTTGACTGAAAAAAGGCTGAGAAACACTGGCCTAGGGCCAAACCAGATAGTTACTGAAGAAATGCGAAAAAAAAAAAGTTTAAATCAAGTAAATATGATCTACTTTTCTATCTATTCACTAATGCTTGCAGAATGAGGATTAAAAGTAGTCAATGTTGACTGAGAGAGTGAAATTCCACTTGAAGGTCCGCTTTAACTGTTTTCAGAAGCAAATCCAGGCAGCATTTAAAACCAGTCAGTGGTACAAAGGCTAACCAGCAATAACTACAACTGTGGTCAAAGGGAACCTTTACTACTCTGATAACTAGTGGGGGTGAAGAGAAAAGCCCTGGGCGCTCCACATGTACAAAGTTTTATTTTTTTTTGCATACTTTGTGTATCTATACACACTATGGACATGCGGGAGGTCATGTTTGTCCATTATACCTTCATGCTGTTTATTGCTCTGTGTTGGCACTCAGTGGTTGTGATGGCTCCTGGTAATTTCTTACTCCTCTGCCTCCCCCCACCAGTTATGATGATGACATTTTGCTACCTAGCCTTGAGAAATGGGATCCCTCCCTGAAATGTGTTCGCTACCGCCCAAGCTTTGACCCGGAAGTGGAAGGAACTCCAACTCCTTTCAACCGCTGGACGCTGCATTCTGCATGATGTGTTGACAGGTCTAATTGAGCCAATCCCAGCCTCCTAGACACCTTAGAGCTCCAACCCTTGCCACTGGCCATGGCTGGAGGGTTTTTCTGGACTGGATACCAAAAAATGATCCTGGATGGCCACAGATGACCGTTTGTAGATTTTACTCGTTAGTGTACTTTTATTCTTTGCATTTACTTGGATTATACTTTTCATCATAGTGTTGGTGCGTTCTCTGCCCTATCCATATGTCACACAGTGGTTGTGGCTTACATCAAATATGATGTTAAGGTAAATATTATGACACATTATATACATAATAGCTATAATATAGTATGTGTACCTTTTAGGCCAAGAGAAAGTATTTTCATTACATGAAGTAGGCTGTGCGGTGTGGGGAGATGCTTTGTGTTTGAAATGTCTTTGGGTTTATCTCTTCCTATGACTGCAGACATCACGTTTACCTTGTATATAAACCAGTCTGTAACACGTACGCTGTGTCAAGCAATGTTAAAGCAGATCCTTGATAGTAGGCAACCATCACTATATATCAAACCGTATTATGACTTTCTCATCACTGCCTCCAGGAACACATTTATGTAGTGGAATTACTCTATACAGACCAGCTGTAGCCGGTTGCCAGTATGTCTCAGCATTATCTGGTCTTGGCTGTACACAAGCAGAGATTGTTAGCTTGAGAAAACAATTTTAGTTTAGTCTAACCCTTATACATAAATACATTCTTGCTGCTAATTGGGATGCAATAATTTTTTCAAGGAATTTCTTAAGAGATGTTTGCATTCCCAGCATTTCATCTACGGGCTTATTCAATAACTCAATACAAAGGGTCAGACTGATCTTAGATTACTATAGTCAGATCAGTAAGAGATGATTTGTGATTGGCCGCTATGAGTTATGAAATTTTTCTACATTATTCATAGTCAGTATACCAACAAAACTGAATACGCAAAATTGCCTTTGCTGATTTTATTCTGAGATAGGGTATAACTTAGAGTAGTTGTGGAAAGAAATGTTATAGACACTTTCTAATACAGTTATAACTATGCGGGCCTACTTTTGCTTCGTTTTAGAAATGATTCTTTTTTTTTTATTTTAACTAGGTTCAAAAGTTCTGTCGTGACCATACACCTCTTTTTTCTTGATAGTGGGGGGCGGTGTTACAGGACACTGTGCAGACTTACAGTGAGCCTACATTTTATAGTCTGCTCAGCCTGGGGCAAGATGCAGATTGTGCTTGAGCAAGGGGGCATGTTCAAGAGGCAGGCTGTGATTGGGAGGCCGTATGTGCCAGAGGCAGGCTGTGATTGGGAGGCGGTATGTGCCAGAGGCAGGCTGTGATTGGAAGGCGGTGTGTGCCAGTGGCAGGCTGTGTCTGCTTTGGGGGAGTGGGTAGTTGTTGAACAAACTACCCAATACAGACATGCTATGCCTCTGCACAGTGTCCCGTACCTCTATATGGCTAGTCAAAGGATGAAAACTGACCATGAAAGAACAGATCATCTTCTGTACTTTGTGTGGTCAGTTTAGGAAGAAAGGTGACTGGCAGGATCAACTAGGTACTGTACTTCAGATGGCAGAAATACATGAACATGATAGACTATGATTTATACATACTGAATGTCAACAACACACACATAGAAATAAATATTTAGGGTAACATACATTTTAGGGCCATATCAAGTGGTAAGGTGATTGAGGCAGTTGCTTTGTACTTCCAACCCTGCATGGTCCTTCAGTGTCACATATTGGTGAAAGCATAAAGGCATTTTTAGAATTGTACAATTATATCCCTAAGTCTTGGATCAGCACTCTTCAATCCAAAAAGAGCAATATATAAGCTCTGGTACGTGGAATGTAACATTGGTGTACTTAAAACGGCGCTCCACCCAAAAGGGGAAGTTCCGCTTTAAGGCCTCATCCCCACTCCCCATTAAGAATTGGCACGTTTGCGGAGCGGGTAGCCGAATTTGACAGGTACCCGCTTTTTGCAGCTGCTGGCTTTTCATTTTTTTTTTACGACTCTTTAGTAGTAGAAAAATTGGTTCATCCGTGATGTCGTGATGTACAACTGAACTCTGAGGAAATGATAACCCTACAGTTGTTTTGTGTTCATGACAATGTACCATCCACCGTGGGCCATGATCTCCTGGTCAGAAGACATTATAGACAGGCATGCAGATTATTGCACCATGTTAACAGTGTCAATGGAGCAGTCTCCACTGCTGGCTAACATATTCAGGCAACCACAAAACCCATACTGCTTGAATACCCAAATAGAAACTAAATCTAAAAGGATGCAGTCACTGTTTGACCCATATTTTCCCACCCAGTTCAGTTGATTTTTAAACCAACATTTTCAAGCTAGATGGTGCTTGCAGGGCCACCCACAACTTAAGTTTAGGATGATTCAGCAGAAATTCGAGCCTTGAGATAATCCATCACTAGGCCACAATACTAAAAATTACAGTTGCCTGTCGTTTAATACTTTGAATCTCTGATTCAGAACAAGTATGCAAACTTCTGACTTTTTTGTACTTTCCAGATTTTCCTACTTGTTCCGGGTCAGAGACTCAAAGAGCATTGAAGTCAAAGGGTCAGCATAATAGCCAGTCAGCTAGCATTTCAGGAGATCAGCAGTGACAATTCCCAGCATTTTACTCGTGACAGATTTGTTCCTTTTGCTTACATGTAGATTAAATGGGTTCTTAATACTTTCCTGTTTCCTGAGAAGTCTTGCACAAAAGAAATGTTCTTTCCTAAATATACAATGCACAATGTGTTTTCGACATTAGATAATGGGCCATCATTTTTGTTCTTGTTACTGATCGCATTTCCCTGTTCCTTCCTATCTTTCTGTGTCTTTCACAGTGTTTGGTAGTTTGATAAAAAGGTTGTTGTTCTATCTCAGAACCCATTATAGAGGAACACACTCTACAGTGGCAAGCTGTGTGCATTATAGCACATCTCACTGTAACGTGTTGATTTATTAATTCCGTTTCCAAGGACATAAAATTATCTATTCCAAAATGTTCTGGAATATTTCTGAAAGTGGATTCATACTGGTGTGGAATTTTTTCTGCCAGGCATGGCTAGAGCTCTTATGCATTTCCTTACAAGAGTAGGTAATATAAATAAATGATCCTTACATTGTATATTTTAATGAGTGTGCACTTACTGTATGCAGTTTGATATAGTGTTTGACAATAGAAATCAGTTAAACTAAAAGAAAACATACGGCTGACTGGTTGCAGTATACAGGCAGGCTGATATATTCAGTTATCTGAAATAAGAATTGTCAGTTGCTGCCATAATTAGACCGGATTACATTTTTTACTAATAATCATAGATGGAGAATCACTGGAAATATTTGTTTGGCTGCCCTGGGATGGGTGTTATTATTTTTGTAGCCAATACATGAAGCATATTGTTCATGTTCAATAAATGGCAGTTTTTTATGCTCTGGACATTTGCAGAAGCTTTGTCCTCCCCTTAAACCATGGTGCAGAATGAGAGGTGCCCTCCCTCCATTCCAGCTGCGGTCAAATCTGACTTTATTAAGGCCCACACACCAAATTAAAGGGTTGTGACTATCCTTGTGGCCAGAGAGGCTTGTAGCATAGAAGAAGTGAGTTAGACACCAAGAAGAATCATGAATGCCCCTAGGTCTGCCTTTCTCAACCATTTTAACCTCCCTAGCGGTATGATTATTTCAGATTTTTGGTGCTGAAAGCAGTACCATTATTTTGCATGGAAATATGTAGTTTTTTTATTGTAGGCTGTAATATTTAGGAATAACTCACTGAAATCTGCCCGAACAAGAGTCTAGTAAACATCCCAGGTATGATAAAATTTGAAACACAAAATCATAAATTATAATTTAATAAATAATCGTAAAAAATAATAATATAATAATAAATTTAATTCAATAATATAATCAAACCAAAAACACTGAAATTTGAAATATAGCGCCAAGTTCGCACATCGCTGAGCAAAGTCACAAAATTGTTTTCAGTGTCTGATGACGAATTTCCCCACGAATCATCACTCAATTCTGCAAGTGGTTCTGATTTACTATCGCTGTTCTTTAGCTGATCTAAACCCGCTTTTGACCTAAAGGGACACTTTTTGGACGCCATGGACTTTTCTAAGTTTCCAGGCAGAAAGAACAGTCACAATGCAGACAGGGGACAGGACAAAGCACTCAGGACAAAATGTATGTGAAATGGTTTGAAACAGCAATGTTTTACTATGTAAAATTGTTTTGAAAAAAATGAAATTTTTTTTAAATTTACAAATTTCCCGCTGCCGGCGGCGCCCGTACGTCCCGACGTCACAGGGACCGGAACACAGAAGCCGGATGCCGGCATCAGCCGGAGGAGATGGCCGGGGACGCTGCAGGGGACACTGCAGGGGACACATCGCGGGAGCGAAGGACAAGGTAAGTGCTGCAAGGACTCCCTATGCAGCGCCGCATGGTAAGCCCGAGTGTAGCTCGGGGTTACCGCTTTTGGTACAGACATTTTACCCCGAGCTACACTCGGGAATACCGCTAGGGAGGTTAAACCCTGAAAAACCCTTGAAATAATTATCAGGTCTCAGGGATCCCCTGTGAAAACCAATTTATTAGAGGTCTGTGGGAAAAATACCCATTACATTTGTGACCAGTGGGAAGTGTCCTTAAGCCTAGTACACACGATGAAAAAATTGGATTAAAAATAACGCTTTTGGAGCGGTCGTCCGATAATCTGATCGTCAGTCCACAGCTTTCAAGAGCCGGTCACAACAGTTCAGGTGAACTTATCCAAAGGGACAACCACTAAAATTTTCCTCGTATGATACCAGAATGAACGATTTTTGTTTAGTTAGTACAGTGTTCATCGAAAGAATACATTACTATACAATACAGTGCATTACATCACTTCCAAATTTGTATTGTTTCGTACAGGAATTTTTGTAACTTTAGTAACCTCTTCAATTTCGATTTAAGACCAGCATACACACAAAAAAAAACAGGACGATCATTCATCTGATATTTTCAACTTGTTTACAAGGCTTTACAGTGGTGGTCAGCAGGCCACTTTTACAGTCAAAAAGATTATTGGTGTCAGGTAACTGGCTCAAGAAGTATCAAGCACCATTGAATGGGAGGCCAATCAGCCAAAGCTCAAGAAACCCCTAGTAACTACTGATGGAACTCTGGTTGAGAATGGCTGCACTAGATAGTTACACCATAGCTTTATGTTCCCTTGGGCTAGGTAATGCTGGCTCTTTTTTAGTCCTGTGAATAGCCAGAGTTGAGCAGTCCGTGGTATGGAAGTACGGTTTCCATTTTCCAAACAGCATTGGGTGTGTGGGAAATGGCTATGATGGCTTTGCAGCTTTATGAACTTGATGGATTGTCGTGTTTGTCACGATTTCCTCTGATGATAAACTGGAGTTTAATTTGTGATTTACAGTAGGTATCTGGGAAGAGTAATAAAGAAAAAATCAGTATGTTTTACACATTTGCCCAAGTTTTATTTTTTATTCCACCAAGACATGTTTTTTAAAGCATGTGTATTAAGGATGAGCTTGAGTTCGTCTATGCGTTCAGTCAAAACCTGTGTTCGGCAAAACGAAAGGCAGCTGCCAGTGCCCAGCCAATCAGCTGCAAGCAGGGGATTCCCTGATCCTCAGCGACACCTAAACAAAGAGGGGGGGGTGCACATGATATTGTTGACCTAATATGGCTACAAATGTTTTGGTCAGAGTAGAGGAAGGTTAAAAACTTAGGCTATCTTTTGCCATCTGTGCCCTACTGGGATGGTTTCCCTTCACTTTCTTTTCTGAAGTCCCAACAGGAAATGAGAGGAAATATGTCCAAAGTGAAGGGAAATTATCATTCTAGACAGTTGTCACTGGAACATTTGACACCATTGGTGGATATACACTCTCCTATTTTTCTGGTGAGAACTATAAAATTGGGGATTTCCCATCACTTTTTCTCTCAGTGACAGTGACCAGCAAGACAAAAAGAGCAATAAAAATTTGATGGACAGTCTATTCCCTCCATGCCATCCAAAACTAAAATCAAGTAAAAAACCTTTAGGTACAGTTTATTTGTTTCTATGTGAGTAAATAGGCTCAGCACTGTGAAGGTTAGTGAGAGTAAATCACCTATAGCCAAGGGGGAATTTTGGAGCATGCATGGTCATGATTTTATAACCTTGGTTAAGAAACAACATTTTGGCATAAATTGATAAAATATATTGTAAGTGGACTTTTTATTTTTTAAGAATTGGAATTAGTGTAAAGAATGTGAAGTACATGGACAAGCCATTTCCCTCTTTCCCACACATACACAGGTTTGCTTTCTTTGTAGTGACTGATGCTGAAATTAAATAGCAGAAAATAATGAATGAATGACTCTGCAATTCTTTACAGTTCTGGGAAGTCCTTGGGCCATTCTGTGAGTCACTGTACTGAGTCACTGCCCTCTATTTAGTGAATGTATAGTTAGTATTACCAAAGCCTCAACTTATCTTTTATCACAGATACTGCCCTCTCACCCTATTAATCACTTGACAATGATTGTTTGCCAAACTGCCACTAAACAATTCAATGTTCTTCGTGTAAGTGATGCAAACTCCATCTTTCTTCTTGTGGCTTCCCCCAAACTTTTCGTCGATGAGTGTCCACTCTGAATGTAAAAAAAAAAAAAATCTCCTGATTCCCTCCTCTGGACTACAGGTTCCATCATTCCTAGCACCATCGTGTATACATGTTGGCACCATATTATTTCTATTATGCATGCCTAACACAGGCAGCAGTGACAGATATACTGTGAGCATGCACATAACAATGGTTCCGGCTCCTCTACAGAACCCTGCAAGTCAAGGAGCTAGTTTTCGCCCAAAAAGAGGGTTATCCGCGTTTTGCCGGTAGAAAATAAAGGTGCCGATGATAACCAGCTGCGTCTTATAAATTTCAATGCAAAAACGCCCCTAGTGACTTCACTGCAGTAATGTCCTATAGGCTCTAATGCAAAGTCGAGTCCCATAGACTTTAATGCACAAGTGCCCCCCTAGTGACATCAATGCAAAATCACGTCCATTAACCTCAATGCAAAACCTCATCCCATTAACTTTAATGCAAAATTGCTTCTGGTTAACCTCAATGCAAAACCGCCCCCTAGTGACTTCAATGCAAAAACACCATCCACATTAATTTAAATTAAAAAAAAGAAAAAGAAAAACTGTCCATTTCAGGTTTGGTTTCGATTTTTAGCCAATTGTATCCTGAATTTTCAGTTTCGGCACCAGAATTTTCATTTCAATGCACCACTAGTTAAAATGGAATTCATGACCAGGGATGTCAGTCCCTGGTGAAATCGATTAGAAGACTAATAATGCAGGAGCTTTAGAAAAAAAATCAGAACTGCCATCAGCATCGAAAATAGGATTTAATATCACTTTAAGACAGTCCAAAGTCTCCACTGGCATTTCCAATGAAAGAGAAAAGAAGTAGGACAATAGTTCTGCAATCATAAAATAAATTGCAGAAACTTTATTTACTATTATGTGTATTTAGTGTTTTTTTTTTATGTCTGTATTATTCATCAGTCTATGTAATAGTGAACAATGGATTGCCATAGTTGGCTGCTTGGTATGTTGAATGCAGAAAGGTGGGAAATCCATTGTTTACAGTTTGCTTTATGTTCATTGGTGGTCACCCTGCAGTATTTGCACCCAGGATAGTGTCTCAGAGAGGCTTCTGTTCCTTTACATTCCAATTCAATATAGAGAAGGGTAGATGTCTATTTACAGTCTAATGCTGATTTTTTTTTTTATGAACCCCCTTTGATCAAATATTTTCATGTCTCATGTTATTTTGTAAGGAGCAAACCCTGAGCATTTTGTGTATCTGGATGCTCCTGTGTATCCTCTTCTCTTTTATGTCATCTCAATTACTTGCTGGTTTTCTATAGATTTAACTTAACTAATGCCACCAAGTGGCTGATATTATTATTACATGTTTGATTTTGGTTTTATTTTAGCTCTCTGAGAAAGGAGTTTTGAGGTCATCATTGATGTACTAGTAGTTTTGTGTCAGTGTTTGTTGTGTGAATGATGGCATAACTTTTAAAGAGACCATTAAATGATGCCGCAATGGACGTTATATATATTTTTTTAAACAGTCAAGCTAAAAAAAACCCTTTTAAGTGCTCCGGCATAATGCAAATGATCAGTGCATGAAGCTTATTTCTGTGTATAGTTTTAACTATGTATATGAAGAGAGAGATATTTTCTCATTCTGTGAGCAGACTCTTCTTCCTGGTTTGTTGTATTGGCCAGTGGGTGAATTCTACTGTTCCAGTGTATCAAAGCATGTCTATCAGTTCGGGATTATTTATCTCAGTGTTATTAAATCATGATAGCCACTAGAAGGAAAATCTACATATCTGTATATCTATAAGATATTGTAAATGCATGTAACATTTTAATGTCACGTCACATCATAATCGCTTTAATGTATATGTAACCCCAATCACTACATTTCCTATAAACACTAATGTGTTATCATTTTTAATAGTTTTTAATCTTCATCTTTCAATAAAATAATATTTAGTGATCCTGCCATGAAGGTATTTTACAGATATTTCCTGTTAGAGGGAGACAAAGCTCTGTCCTTGTCTCCCAGTTGACCTCCTGCACTGTCACCTAGTCAGACAGTCTCACAGTCTTGTAGGAAGACTACAAGTGGGTGCTTCAACATACATTACACAGGCATTGTCACCATAGGGAACACTACCGTGAAAAATGTCTTTGTCTGTTGTAGACCGTAAATGGCTGCAAAGAAGCTACAGGGGATCAGCAGCACACACACACATATATATATATATATATATATATATATATATATATATATATATATAAAACACATATATAACCCTCAAGAGGCATACAATCTAAGGTCCCTAACTCACATTCATACATACACATACTAGGGCCAATTTAGACAGGATCCAATCCACCTACCAGCTTATTTTTGGAGTGTAGGAGGAAACCGGAGAATTCGGAGGAAACCTGCACAGGGAGAACATGCAGAACTCCAGGCAGGTGGTGCCATGGTTGGGATTCGAACCAAAGACCCTAGTACTGCCAGGTGGAAGTGCTAACCATTATGCCACTGTGCTGCCTGTAACCAAAATGATATGTTGTATGTTTAGGGTTTATATCTAAACATTGCAGTAATAAAATATATAATTTAACACCATAAAAGGCAAAAAGCATATGAAGAAAGTATATCTAGAACCAGCGCTCACCTACAGCCATACCTTGAAGGGCTGGCCGGTTCCTTGGTACTCTGACAATAGGATGACCCCTCAGAACTAGCAGCAATTTCCAGGCTAGCTATGCAAATGAAACCATTTGACTTCATTCAAGTGAAAAATAAAATCAAATCAGAGCGGAATAAAACACGGACAGTTAAGGGTAGAAATGCTAATCTCTTGGGGAAATAAATAAAGCAAGTGGGGGAATTCCCAGACTCCTGCTGCGAATGTTACACTCAATATTTCTTTTCTTAGCTCTTCTCCACAGTTCCTGCTACTTTTTTAAGGTTAATGGAATTATTCTGTGCCATGCATCTTTTAGGAGGCTGCCATTGTCTGTGGCTTTACACGGTGACGTCCATTGGTAAGCCTCGCATGAGAGTGCCAATTCACCACATGAAAAGCCCAGTTGCTATGATACTCTTTAAAATGTGGACATTAATTGCCAATGACTGAGCTCCACCATGAACATTGGGAACTCTTTACTTCTCTACAAGATTATTATTAGTAATGTTACGGAACATGTATACATATTTTTTTTAATTTTCATATTGGAAATATAGTAGTTGGACCCTATTCCTCATACAAATGAAGCGCTTGTATATCTGTAGCAGTCCTTTATCAATACTTTATTCTTCATTTTATTCAATCTATTATTGTGATCAATGCCAATTGAATTATCTTTATATTATGGCACGTGAGAA